>NC_054081.1:18217633-18311634 GCF_017562075.2 Anopheles merus | reverse complement strand
ACACAACCCACTCTCTCTCTCTCTCTCTCTCTCTCTATCTCAATTCTATTTGATAAAATATGATTTTTTGCTTCAATTTCAATCTTGATCCTATAACAGGCTTTTTCTGGATCGATTAGTACCTGCAAGCACATATCTTCGCTCCGTTTTTGCACATGGAAAAGAGCACAGGAAAAACAGAATGATCGAAACGACACATTCAGCGAGGGTCGCGCCGAGCGTCTTCTCGTTCAGAGGACGTCCCATCTCCGCGCTGGGGAGAACAGCAAAATAAAATAAATTTCCTTCATTATTATTAATCACCCGCTTTACGCATCGCGGGAGCAGCCGTTGTGCTGAACGGAGCACAACACATACAGACACACTCATATACAAAGGGGGTTCTGGCTTGCTTTGTCAGTTAGGCTTTTCTCGCTGGTTCGTTAACGGCAGCTACCCTCAACGATACGAGAAGATACATCTCAAGGTGAGCCGAACAGGAAACACATCTCTTGGGTAGATGCCCGGGCATGAAGCTAGAGATACAACGAAGAGCCGAGAAGGCCCCAGATGTATTTGCCGACTGGTATGCCGTGCATGCACACGCGTACCAATGAATAACAAGAAGGTAATGTTCGGATAGCTCCCCCCACCCCTCAAGCTTTGCCATTTGTTTGGCAAAAAAATAACGAAGCGCAGTTTTTCTGGAAACGCTTTTAAGAAACAATTCAATTTTGCATAAATGCCGAATTGTTAACTTCCAAGGTTCGTTTCTCCTATAGGATGGCGACCGTCAGTTACGTAGTTGAGGAAAAGTCCACTCTCGCAAATTTAAGAAAAAGAAAACTGAAGATATCCACCAAAATTATCCCATTTGTTTCCTATTCAATGTTCCTTATATCCTCGGAGCAAAAATAACCGTGAGTAAGTCGAACGTAGAACAAGCACTTTGAAATACATATTTTAAGCTCGTGAGCTTAATGTGAATAAAGAAACGTGACCGAATGTGATGTGTATTTTTGCTGTATCCTACCATCGTCTTTCCGCAATCCGAAAGCATAAAGGAGAATAGGGCTACTTGGACATAACCCCGCGGTTCGTATGTTCAATTATTTGCAGAGTGATTCTGGAAACACAGGCAATGAGGCAAACTCGTCAAGAGCACGATGGATGAGTTTATCCATTTATTTCGTTTTGCCATACAGCGAGAGCACCTCCCTATAGCCTCCCTACCCAACAAGACGAGCAGGAGAATAGGGCCGTCGCGGATGTAACGCGAGATCCGCGCGCGCAATACGGATTGTCTTCCCTTACTCCGGGAATATGGCCAAACTCCCGGAAATCAATCGGTAAGCTTTCAACACGCCCCAACGCCCCACACACTACATGCATGTGTGTGAAGAGGAGAAAATGGATCTTAGTATGCAGAGACACATAAAACGACTAGACTTCAGACATCACCGAGGCCCTGCTGTATTGGGCAGTGTCATGGAGCAACCACGGGTGCCTGTGTCGCGGGGCACTTTTCGATTTGTTTTATCGTTTTCGCGCCTTTCGGAGGTAGGGTAGGATGGAACCTGGCTTAAAAGATCGTCCACCCTTTCCCCATCCTGCAGATACTGTCTGTTACGGCGATGGGAATGACTTGACCAGCGACACACTAACGCGCTGTATCACAGAGGTGTGCAAATCGAGACAAAACAACGTTCGCGCCGTTTTGTTCACAGCGGCCATTGCCATACCTGTTTGGGTCGTGTATTGGAGGTGAGATGGAACTGAGAAAAAAGGATGAACTAAAGCGAGAAGACCATCAATCAAGGCATGCAGACAAAAAGGAAAACGAAAGACGGAGAAAAAGACAACGTGCGAACCGTGGTCCGAGGGGTTGACGTGCGCGCGAAATCAGAAGCCACAGAATGCTTTTATTCTGGCTCCGACGTACATATCTCCAATGTGGTCGATCCACATCACCATCATTCCGAGGATCTCAGAAAAGACTCTTGAGGGTGTGTCACGAATCGGCTCGAGAATAATTATCAATCTTTGGCGAGTTCCACCGCGATTCAGGGAGAAAAACATCAAACGCGCAATGAAAATGCAAGAGCGTGCCCAACACAAATTGAAGAGGACAAAAACGAGCAAAATCAAGGGATGAACCACGGAGCCAAGGGCACATAGGGGAGCAAATTAGCCTCTGCAGTGATGGTTCAAATTTTTTGAACAAATTTAACATTCATTCGTATCCTATAAGCTTTTACAGTTGAACTATCTACAAAATATAAGTATAGAAAATCAATATACCTGCTAGCAAGCTACTAGGGAGTAGACAATAATTTTGACAGCTGTCAGCAAACAGCCCAAGAAGATAGCGTACCGGGAGAAAGCATGTAATTGTTACCATTGTCTGTAATGCCAACGGCCCTGGATGTGCTGACAGCTGTCAAAACGATTCTCCAAGCAATCAGTATAACTTCTCCTCCGGAGTACACCATACGCATTTTCAAAGAGGACGCCCGTAGAAGTGTGCTGGAAATTCATTGTCGGTTTGCTTTTGCATTAACCTGAAGATCGATGAACGATCGATTTGGACAAACCCTCCGTCCATTTCTGCCACCATCATCAACATCATCATCTTCATCGCCATCTTCCTCCAGTCATTGATTACGTACGAGACACCGGTCAGTAATTGCGGTCGCATCTCCCATTTCGCATTCGAGAGAAGTGGGCATACCGCCCAATCCCTTCCACCTTTCATCCCCACTTCTGTCCGACAGCAAGATGTCGAAGGAGAAGCCAGCGTTCGGTAACACCAGACGGTGAGCTGTAAGCGGAAGGGTGATAGGTGGGGCGAATGGAACAGTGGAAAATAAATGTCACGCAAAGTTGTCAATCGTGAAGAACGTGACCGTCCGGTACATGAATTGCTGGCTTCCCTCGCGTACACACAGATGCTTCGATTTCCAATACACGAACGGCAGCTTCGTTCGCTTTGCTGGGGGGAGAGGGGGGACTGGATCGCTTTAAACTCTTTACCCCACTGACTTCCTCTACCGAGCAATGCTTCCCTTCCACTGCGCGCAACAGCAGCAGCAGTAGCCATTTCTATCCCGCCTCACAGGCCGCTGATTAAGCGCTATTTAGCGGTTCCTGACAAGATCATGCCGCTCCATCTCGCTCGCGCATGCGCACCATAATTGCATGCGTGGAACGTACACTGTTGAAAACCACTACCGGTAATCCTTCGCTTGGATTTAATTCGCCCACCTTCACTGCAAAACGTACTGGAGAAGCTATTACGCTGGCACAATCATTGTAGATAGAGAGAGATATATAAGTAGAAAAAGAAAGAGAGAGAGAAAGAGAGAGAGAGAGAGAGAGAGAGAGAGAGCGATACGAGTAGTGAGGATAGAGATGACACCTTGATTATGCCATTTGCTGCTGCGGTTTTGTTCGATTCGCCTGCCGTGTGTCGTGACGCACTGGCAATGAATGATCAATGAAATTGGTGGTCACTGCTAGAGAAATCTAAACAGTGCGTCCACACTCGCAACCCTTCCCACAGTGAGCATCATTCAATCGAGCTACGCTTTAATCATTAAACGACTTCAAATATTCCAAGAAAACAAAAACAGAAACACACTGAAGCCAAAAACCAAGGCTACATCGAATCCAGCTGCAATCGTATCGGCCACGGCATCGGTGACCTGATTTTCCAGGAAACAAGGCGAGATTTGCGTCGTCATCGAAATATCGATCTACGTGCTCGCCCAGATACCAAGAGAAGGAAAACTCCGCCGAGGACGTGCTACAATTTTAGCATCGCCGTATCTTGGAGGATTATTCTTAGATATCCTGCACTTACAAGTTTAACAATCCTTTTAACATAATTTTGCTGGGATACTCAATGTATAGTGAGTAGTTTAGCATGCCTCACAGGTATGACAAATCCCTGATGTACTTCTCAAACACATGCCGTAGTAATTTAACAATAAAACCAACCTTATTGTTTGCATGATCGAACGAAAGGTTTCTAAGCGCCACTGCAAGGCGTAACTAATTATAACGTTGCTGAACCAGTCTAATAGAGGGCCAATATTGTGCCAATAGGGCCAATAGAGGGGGTAGATTGAGCAGCAAACCAGAAGCTCAATCACATTGCTTTCATGATCCTTGATATCCTGACGCGAGTAAAAGGGACCGACAGAGATACGATTGGCACACCACATCCATTGCTGGGAGAGATGAAAAGGAAGATCGAAGAGCGAAAGACAATAGCCCCCCAGGAGACTGGACAATGAAAAGGTACGCTGTGCGGTAAGATGAGAAGGAAGAATTCGTCTCCTCCATAGGCCGAAGCTCTACGATGACAAAGCTTTTCTCTCGCCACACTAACACAGACGACTGCAGTCTACAGGAGGAGGACGACATCGGGGACACATTCTGCGCATATTCCGCAAAACTAAGAACACATCCCCACACACACCGGGATCATTCGAGACTAGGCACGAGATCCGAGGGAAGAAGGAAGGCAGTATGCGAAAGCAGATAGGCCAATGTCCTACCAGCAATCATACATGGCAAAACAAAGGGTTACAACTCTCACGGGTCGCTCTCACCTAGGAGCGCAAAGTCGAGCTCAAAGTAGCAAAACAGTGTTGACAAATCAAACCAACACAAGAAAAAAACATGTCAAACCGCGTCCAAAATCCACGCATTTATCTTAGCTCGGCTTATCAATTGCCTGCAATCTCTTCAGCCTCGAAAATTCTTTAAACCAACCTCCCTACACTCCCCCCTTCCAATACAAGTTGATGAGGAATGTGATGCATACGGATGAGGAAAGGGAAGGTGGTAGCCCTTGTTGATAACATCTTGATAGCAGCCAGCAGCAAGAGTGCGCTCGTATCGACAAGATGGAGAACTATTCTTCAGCACGGGAGAGAGCTTATCGATCGCTGAAACGGCGACATCCTCACTTCGCTTTGCCTGACCGCTCACGATTCCCAGTGTAGCCTAACCCTAGCTTCCTGTTTTCCTTAAAAAAAATGGGAAGGAATTATCACACCACATCCAAATGCAAATTCTGATGGAATATTCTGCAACATCGACTTTTTCTTTACAATACATAATTCTCCACCTACCTCTTATCTAAGCAACGCCGCACACATCAGCCACTTTCTTCCAGAACTCAATCTCACACAACGCAATCATACACAAGCACGCATACATTTACACTTTCAGCAGGACCTCAGGAAAGAATCGCTGCTAGTCTCTTGATATGTACGCCTTTACAGGGGCGTTTGTTTTTCGTGTTCAGTTTGATTGAAGGTTGCTCTTTCCAACGATCGCAATACTTTGCACCCCGCTGCCTGCGGTAGCCACTCGTAAAGTTGAATTCCGCCGCCGCACACCGGACGACTCAGGCTTCGCCAGGCGCAGAGCTGTGCCGTGCTTTCCGTACCGGCCACCAGGTGACGCTGTCTCGAGCGGAATAGCTTCAACGTTTGGGGAGTTTCATGTGAATCCGTCCCGAATAACGGGCAAAGAGGGTTTTAAACCCCTCCTAATAATCACAAGCACTCACAGATGTGCACTAATTAGGTCGAGTATTTTTTTTCCTCTGTACACGACCAAAAACTGCTTATAGACGAGTAACACACAACACACTGTACACAATATTTTGCTATTTCCGTTGGAGGATTTTTTTTACCAGTCTAAATTACTGTACACACAAGTAGTTGATTTTGATCACTGTATATCCTAGAAATTTGAGAAAAAAAATAAAAATAAATACACTTTTTGAAAACTATCGCGGTGCTGCGTTCCACCAAAAAAAAAACTAACTAGCTGTTTGGCTAAATCTCAATTGTCCTCGCGCGTGAGCGGTACTGCGGCCGAAACTGTTCTTTCTCGCTGGGAACTTCCAGATTTTGCTTAAGATATTGCTATTCTTTGTCACTACGATGACGTGCCCTAAACCGTCCGCACTGTAAGTTCACTGCATCACTAATGGTAGAGCGCAGTCGAGACGACACGCCGGGGCCCAGTCGTCTTGTTATGATCAACGCTTTCCACTTGCGATGACCGGCTGTGCGATCTGTACACGATTGCGCTTCGACAGCGCCACTTGCGATGCACTCTCATGTATACTCACACACGCGTAGCTGGGAGGCTAAATCATGTTGAGTCTAGTTTGCATGTTTCTTTGTTTTTGTCGTGCCACAATTTTCACCACCGCAATAGTGTCCATTCGCTGCGATTCACAACGACTAACACTTGTGCTGCACCGGGAGTTGCATGATGACTCAATAAATCGCTTCTGCACACAATTTAATAAATTCGAAGACCAGCTACATTCCATCAGCGATGTTCTTTGCAATTGAAAACAATTCCACACGAAGATGTCCCAAAGCACGGTTGATTGCAGATAATACACATACACACAGCCAACTGGATGAAGATTTTTTGCAAAAGATCGATTCTTGCAAACCGGGTTGACAAAATGCAGCGAACGCATCTCGCAGGACCCCGACCCCCTACCCCTCCCCACGCCACCCACGCACTCTACAATCTTTTGGTGAATTTTCCTGGAAATACCGGTCTAGATGTTTTGGGGCTGCCCCTTCGCTCGATTCCATCCATCCTACTTGTTTGCAGTAGATGGTGAGTAGAGCACACCCAGGTTGATTGGCAGTTGTTTGTTGAGTGTGCGGAAATTGAGCAGTGTGATCCTTTGTGGATGGCCGCATACAGGTGTAAAAAATATTCGTGGAAAAATTAGCTACCACTGAGGCACCACACGCAGCCACACGTTCTGGACCGGCTGGGCGAAACACTACGAAGAAACACTACGGTTCAAAACGAAACTGTGAATCCAACGAACTTGTCAACATAGCGTACAAAAATCACACTACGTATACTGAAGATATTAGTGTACTTTTATTGTTTTTTTTTAAATAATTTATTTGCAACACCCACCCACAAAAACACAAACAGATACACACACACACTTTGGTTTCTTTTCTTACATTACGAGATACACTTTCGCCAAGGACATCACACAACACACACACACGGTACACGATCACAATGTTGCACGGAGTCAGTGTTTATGCACCAGATCGCTGCCGCATGCTGCCTCGACGACTGACTTCGCAGTTATGATGAACCCGCGGTACAGCCGCATCGTCTGAAGCCACACACCGATTCTTTCTCTCGCCGTGCGCGCCCGGAGAGAATGAATCTTCCAGTGCTCGCTCACTGCCATTGACGCTCATTCGAGCTGGGGCGATGCGTGCCTGCGCACACTCGCAGGACCCAGCAGCTGTGCCATCTCGCTTCGACAGAAATAATACGCTGCGCGTAGCAGATCGCACGGGTAGCATGCAAGAGCGAAAGAGACCGGGCTTTCGGCCGCTCGCTCTCGCAAACGCAAACTTGGGCCTACGGGACGGGTGATTCACTCGTGCGCTTGCAGCTCTCGTTCACTTCACTCGCACACAAATGAACGCACACAGAGGCGCAGCGCAAGGGTGCAAAAGGGCCGTAAAAGGGCGCAAAGTTTTGGACCCGTAAAAACCACACACACACACCTCGGGGATGGTTCTCGCTAGCGCCTTTAGCGCCATTTAAATGGTCACACCGAAACCGGTGGGTAATCGATCGAGAGGAAGGAAAAGGGTACAGCCAACGTAAGATGTGCAAGGCGACAGGCGGCGTATCCTTCAGGCCTTGAGGGCGATGGCGGGAAACGTGTGTCGGGCGATGGCGGGAGTGCGTACCTGGGTCAAGGTGACGGACAAAAAATGTCCGAAGATGCTGACTGCCGTCTCGACACGACCGAATCTAATACGTCTGAGGGCAATCAAAGCGCGCCCAATTGACACGATTGGCTGCCGTCTTTGGCTTGCAGGGAAATGAGCATTTACCACACTTCCAGACACATTAGCCTGCCTGGTAAGACACCTCTGGAACGGCTGTGTTTGCTTTGGGATGATGCAAGATCAACAGTATTCGGCGAACTTGCTGTGCCCAGGCAATGGAGGTACGCATCCAAATAAAAGATTGGCAATAATCAACCTAACTCTTGATGTCTAAACCGGCGGCCCTTTCGTACGAAGGAAAAGGGGTTTTGTAAGTAACGGCTGGACAAAAGCTGACCCGGTCAATACTTTAGCATAACAAACAAAGCCCGCGCGCCATTGTACGTCGGATCTGAAATGTACCTAAGCCTCACGGCAAACAACGGAAGGAATAAACAATCAAGCACCAGTACCCCCGTGAACCGTTCGATTGCTCTACGGGTAAGTTTATCCTGAACTTTTTATTTTATTTTGTTTTATCCCTTTTCGTGTGTGGTACAGCAGCATCACATCATCACCGTATCGTAAAGCTTTCCTATGCTAATGTCCATCCCGTCCCCCGACGCTAAGATGCCATGCGAGTAGACACCGAACCGGGAGGTCAAATGTTCCTTCAGCCTTCCACATATCTCTCTCTCTCTCTCTCTCTCTCTCTCTATCTATCTCTCTCTCCCTCTCCCTCTCTCTCTCTCTCTCTCTCTCTCTCTCTCTCTCTCTTTCTTTTTCTTTTCCCCAAACCTCATCCAAAAGATCAGTCTCGGGGTGGCTTCTCTCTTTCTCCGTTCTCCAGACCGTCGGGACGGATATTAATTACATCATCGGCCGTCGACCCGGCGACCGGGAGGGCCAGCAGGACACACACACACACACACACACACACACACACGGGTCCCTTTGTACGGCGAGAAAAGGCAATGGCAATGAGTGTGCTTTAACTGTGCGCTTTACCTGTCGTAGGCGAATGGTGTGGGCCAGAAGAGAGCGAACAACAGAACGGGGCAAGTTTCATAAATTCTAGCCGCATCTGAAAGCGTGTCGCACCCGCTCCGCTCCGAGTTTCCGTTCACTGCAAGCAGATCACCGGTACGTGATGACATAACCCTCACTTCCGGCAGGATTCCGGGCACGCATCGCTGAGTGGTCGCACTGTACGGCGGTACTCGTTATCTCGCCCGGGATGAATATTCAATTTCAACTTCGGCTCCGGAATCCTTCCAAGTAGCCGTGTACGACGTTTACAGACGGCGGCCAAAGGACCTTGGCAAGCTGGTGAGCCGGAGGCGAGCTTCTACAACGCATGATTAAGCAAGATAAGTCTTCGAAGATCCTCCGAAGCTGAGTACAGGAAAGAAAATGCTGGGAAAGAAATTCTAATCGAAATGTTGCTTGTCTCAGTCTCGGTTGTGATCTCTTTTTCCTTTACACATCTTATATTTTTTATCCCCGATGATCTGCTTCTTCATTAACAAACTCACTTTCCAACGCGGCTGCATGCACGACTGACCAGATGAGACACCGGGCAGGTGTCTAAAATCCGCGATTGGATCGTATCACACTCCCACAGACACTGAGCCAGCAGGTTTCGTTTGCTCTGCGGATTGCTCTTGCTCGGCTTATCCAGGGTCTTTTTTTAGGGTGCATCCGACCCACCTGCATTCCACATCCCAGGCGATTGCAACGTCGAGGGACCACAAAGGTGAACGGGTATTATGCGTGCAGATACCGGACGACCCCGGTTTCCCGGTGCGCTACGCTTATGGGAAAATGTAACCCGACACTAAACAACACACGCTAACTAACTACCGTTCTGGGCTGGTCTACACGTATAGGTATAGCTGGGAGGGGGAGGCAGGGTAGCGAAACGGTCGGCATAGATGCTTGCGAAAGTGTCTCGGGGCCACTGCTGCTGCGGTCATCTCCTCTTGCACGGGTCTCGGCTATCATGGAGGTGTGTTGTTGTTGTTTTTTATGTGTTTATTAATGTTGTCAAGATTGGTGTATGCATGTGAGAGATGTTGTAGTTGTTTCTTTTTGCTTTTCCGTGGATATGTTCTCTACAGGTCGCATCCGTAGATCTGCCGATCTGCCTCCGAAAGTCATCCGAGAGTTTTGTTTGGTTGCCTTTTTTATGACTACCTCTTCCGCCTCGCCTCTGGAATCTGGGATGCCCGCTCCCATCTCCTTTGCATATCGTGTTGACACTTTAACGTGCGCGCTCTCCGCATCTCTCGGCATCGTTCGGGGTCCTCGGTCGTGTAAATGAACTACCCCCAGCGACGGTGAATCGTTTCCGTTTTCGGCTGACGCTTCCAGTAATGCTGCTCGACCGTTGCGCGGCCACGGCCACACGAACGGCCAGCCTCACGACCTCCAGGAGATGTGCTGAAGATGTTTCCATGGGTCTCAGAATTTGCCTCATCCCGTACTCCATGCTATCTTCGCGCCCCGTAGGGGGCTGGTGCCCTATGTCAAACTGGAGCACACACACACACACACACACACACACACACACACACACACACACACACACACACACACAACACACACACACACACACACACACCACACACACACAACACACACACACACACCACACACAACACACACACCACACACACACACACACACACACACACACACACACACCACACACACACACACACACACACACACACACACACACACACACACACACACACACACACACACACACACACACACACACACACATCTCGAACGTGTGTTCGCGTGTTCGTGTTCGTTTAGTCGTTTTCACCTTTCGCGGTGGCAGTGCCAGTGTCTTAACGGGGCCTCACTCGTTTTTCGGAAGATTTATTTTTATTATCCCACGTCCCCGTCCCCCATTCCCCCTCATATCCACGGACACTAGGATCAGCTACACAAGCTGCCGTGTGCTGTGGCGTTCATCCGACTGCCCGTACCTTCCAGTCCCATTCACAAAGTGCCGGAGAAGGAGGCAGTGGTAGAGAAGAAATAAGTACATGTACCACTTCCAGGAACGTTGCGTACCGGCTGCCGTTTGCACATCCAACGTATTTGTGGCAAGCCGCTTGCGTAACAACAGATTTGGGGCAGACTGGTCCGTCGCTTTCCTCCGCATGGGGGAAGTGCCCGTGAGAACAACCGCGACGCCTCGTGACCGAACCGCCGTTGCATGCGACCTGGCGCGGGTCAGTAGACGCGGTGGTTCGGTCTGCGCCCCAGGCGCAAGGAGGATGTGGGCTCTGCTCTGCGCCCCGAGTTTCCCCGACAGTCGGCAAACTCTCGAGAGTCCCAGGTATCGGTTGCATCTGGCCGTCGCTCCCTGGACCTGTCACTTGGGCGCCCTGGCGCGACACCATTCCAGCCGACTAATTGACCCGTTCGCCGGTACCGTTTTTGCCAAACGGCGGAGACTTACTGCAACCGGTGAGCTCATTAGTGAGCGCCGATGAGGAGCCTGCACTGGACACTGGGCTATCCGCCATCTAATGGGAGATGATTGCACCGGTAATTGAGCCTGCAGGAGACGCTCGGGCTGTTCAATGTTTCACCGGACGGCGGACATCCTGGGCACTTCTTTACGCCGGGTCCGGACGGTGTGTTGTGTCTTTCGCTTCCGACTGCAGGCCAACCGCACTGCTCGGATTGTGAAACTGACACCGAAACTGATATCCTTGATATCCGTTTCCCTACGAAAGGGGTTTTCAGGGGCTCTAAATTCCCCATTGCCCCAAAAAGCAGAACACAAAAAAGCAGATCAAACCCGGGAAACAAGGTCGGCTCGAGGTTGAGCGACAGGGCATCGGTAGTTCATCGAACGAACTTCGATCGAGCGGAAATCGATCGGACGACCTGTGCGAAGGTAAGGGATGCGTCCGTCGGCCTGCAAGGAAGCGAACGGTGCAATTCGGCTGGATGTTAGAGCATAGCCAGCGTGATCGGGGAGGAAGGCAAGCGGATGCAATCGAAAAGGAAGACCTTTTAACCTGCCTGCCGGTATGTCTGTCTGTCCGTCTGGCTGCACACACATATGCAGCAGATCGTCTGGCGCGGCGTCATATGCGTATCTTCTGGTGCGCGATCTCTCTCTCTCTCTTACTCTCTCTTTCTCTCTCTCGCTCTCTCTCTTTGCACCTTCTCAAGCATTTCTATCCACCTTCGCACGTCACCGGAATATGGCAGGGAAAAAAGGAAGCCTTTGCCAAGTCAGGAAATTCCCTTTTCGGGTTTAAGCTGACTCTCGCACGCTCTCAGCTTTCGTGCCGCTGAGCTCTCCCTCGTATTTTGTTTTTCTTTTTGATTGTTCATGAGATCATACAGCCAGTGCAGTGGGTAAAGTATGTATATAATTTTTTTTCAAGACTTCGAGCCTATTGCCCTTGTTCGACTCTTTGTGTAACAGCATAGGGAAGGCAACAGCAGTCGCATGCTACATCTTCCTGCCGGAGCAACAAGTGCAGCATCCTTACGAAGGAAAGTTTCTTTGTCCACCCCATAAGCGATGTCACCGTCAGGTGAAGTTGTACCCATTCGCAACAGCTGTCCGAAGCGTTAGGCACCAATTCCCCGAAAAGTTACTGGCTAGACTTCGAGCCCCCAAGGTTTGACGGATGTCCAGCTCAGAAAACGTCTCACCGCGAGAGCCCACAAAGGCATCTCGATCGCTCACCCGTCCAAACCATCGTTAGCGTGTCATCAGTGTCACGGCGCACACACACACACATCGTTATCGAGGTGCCTTATCGCACAGATTTCGTGCCGCCCGCCGTTCGCACCTTTCTGGCGACGCAACCGGAAGTATTGGATCTAAGCGAGCAGGCGCGCAAAGGCTGCCCCTCTCGCGCCCCCTCTTTCGCTTGTAATGACATCGAACCGGACGATGGGACCGGTCTGGGATGCCTTTTTTGTGATGCGAGGGTAGGACGAGTGTCTCAAAAAACGTTAACAAAAAGCGTAAGAGCGATCAGGACTGTGGACGCACGCTGATGGACGATATCGGGCCCTGGCTTGTTTGTAACTCCACTTCGCCGGTATGCACACACACATACACACATTCACATACACACATAGCTTCAGAGCTTCTTATCTGGCGAAACCAATCGAAACGCGTGATGGTAAAAGATGGATAACGCGGGATGGGTGTCGAACTGTGGGGGGACCGTTCGTTCCTGTCAGGCAATGAGGGGGCAGCGGGGAGGGGCAGGGTAAAGAGAAGGGCATGGGGACTGTCCCCACGTACAGCGTCTGCACGGCTGTCTGATAACGCCCTGGCCAGGCCGCCCGAAGATGCTCGCTACACGCAAACGCACGCACGCGAGGAGGATCAAGGTAGCGTTTTGGAGGGGGAGGGGGACGGTAGGAGAAGGGATGTCCACGGGAAGGGTGTTGCTCCCAATCGATGCCATTATCTTCTAATCACTGAGCCCGCTAGATGTTACAAGAGTGGAGTATGTCACGCCCTGTACCAATCTGTCACCAGTCCACCCCCCCTCCCCCCCTTCTCTCTCTTTCTCTCTTCCACCCTGTTTTTCTCCACCTGGTGCATGTGTGGGGAGGAGGGGAGATCAAGGAGGTAGCCCGGCTTCGCTGCAAACGTCGAAACATGATGAAATCATTTGATAAAAACGAACCGCACAAACCGCCATCCCCCACAGCCTTCGGAGCGTGCACCTCAACATCACATGAACTCATCACCTGCCGTATCGATCCCGGGGACGAGCGATAACGAGCTGCCGCCGTGCCGTGCTGCGTGTGCCGCTCAGCGTTCGCTCTCCATCTCCCGAGCGCTCAATCTGTCGCAAACCGTCCACTGACATTCGGGATCATTTTATCACTCGTAATGAGGGAGCTGGACACGGGCAAGGGTAGGTAGGTTTGTTTTGTGACAGCCGCGGGACAGTTGCGCGACACTTTGAAGCTGCCAATCGCTCTCGTTGAAGGGTCGGCTGTCCTGATTCCTGTGTGTTAGGTGGCCGGTAGCCATCGCTCTTCATTCTGCTACCTCTTCTATTCGGGTTCGATGGGAAAAAAACGTCTACAACAGAAGAAAAAAACGAATTTACCTTCATGTCCAGCGCCCAGGCAGCCTGGAGTGCCAGAGGCGGGGAGTAGGACCAGCCCTTCCCTGTGGCCGCTGCCCGGTTGGAGTTGTTTGTGCTGCACACGCTCTCGATTTCGTTTCGCATCGCGCTGACTGCGGCATTTCCTGGCGGTCAGTCACTGTGTGCCACTGCTCCTACCACCCTTCACCTTCTCTCCCCCCCTCCCTCTCCTTCTAGCCCCCTTAATATCTGGGCGTCGCGTCTCGTTGTTTGGTTTCGCCACTGCCACCGACAATATCTTCGCGTCTCCCTCTATGATGGGCTACGATCGGTGCTTCAATTTTTGCGTTGATTTGCGCGATTTTCCAACCCTTCCCTCCATCCTCTCCTTCCTTTATGGAGTTAAAGCAATTTTCTTACTCGCCGATTTGTATTTGCGCACACCTTTTGCAAGGCATCTGATTGTTCCCCCCCCCCCCCCTTACGCTCAATACATTCACTTGCGGGCGCGATTCGTATTTCTCAATCTGGCCGTTCGCCCTTTCCTGCCCTTTCCTGCCGAGCTGGCCCTTATTTGTTAAACTCCCCATCTTTTTCTTCGTTTTCTTCTTCTTTCCGTGTTGGTACAGCAGCGTTCGTGGTAAATCGTTCGCCTGCAGTGACTGGCCGCCATCTATCATAATCGCCTGCCGTGACTGTGGCGGCTGCCAGCGGGGCCGGCGGCGGTGGCTCGAAAGCTGATCGCAGCCAGAGAGGGAGGTGGACCGAGCGCACTACTGGTGGCATCCTTCCTCTGTTGGTCTTGGCATGTGTCTGTGTGCGATGGCATGTCCAGTTCCTGCACGGTTAGATGACCCACCCCGAGCGCAAGGGTGTAGTAGTGTGCAGCTGCTAGTAGCGAGCAATTGCGGGCTGCTGGAGTCAGTGTCGAATCCTCTTCGTGGAGTGCGGCCATCTTGACTTCCATTTGGCGCACCAACCACACCCCACCCCACACCCTATTTGCACCCGAGTGAGTTTTGCTGTGTTTTGATGAGTGTTGGTGAGCGCTTTGGCCTGCCGCAGGGGTAATAAAACTAATTACCATGCGCAAACAATCAAAAGCGGTAGGCGAGCTAACGGTCCTATTGGTTTGTTATGATTGAGCATGCGCGGAATGATGTGCGAGCGAATGGACGGGGCAGAAAGGGCAGGGGATGGTAAGGGTTCGCGTTGAATGTTGTGTGTAGAAAACGAAAGTAAGCTCCCTTCCACAGCTGAAGCAGCCTGAAACAGAAATCAAACTTGTGCGCAAAAAAAAAACGAAACGCTCTCTTTGAGCAAAGTTGGAAACTTATGGATGATATGTGGCAGGCAAATCTTGGCACGCCGTTTGCCGACACCAGTAGAAAGGGAAGGGGGTGTCAGTGAGCAAGCCGCAGCCTGCCAACTGGTCAATGGTCCGCGGTGTCGAAATCGAAAACCGACCCGATACGGGCGCGCTGGTGTAGCTGGAGTCGCTGCAAACGCGCAATCAACGTGCATTACATTATAGGAAGGTTGTACGCAGATGTACAGAAGCACCGAGTGAGGGCACCGACCCCTATTGAATGGTCATCGGGGTCGATCGAACCGTGTTTAAATTGGAGCGTCAGCAAAAAAAAACACACACACACACACACACACACAAAACGACCAGTAAAAAGTTGGTTTGCTTTGGGAGATGATTTCCATTCGCCTTGCGCAGAGAAAGTCTTCGATGGAACCGTTTGCGTTCGCGTTTGTGTGATAGGATGTGTCACCTACACCCAGGCTGTAACCTGTTTGCGATAATATACACATCAGACATTTTGCCACGCGCAATACGCGTCTGCTACCAAGCATTTTCCCACAGCCCCGTTTGCGCGAGAAGTCCTGCGCGAGCTCTCGCGCAAGATATCGCACTGCCGTACTCTGCACCAAGACCTTCCTTCCGTTTGCAAGCAACGCCGATAAAGCATTGCACCTTGCGGGGCAGCGCGCATTCCGCAATGCAACCGCGCAGAACCCCATTCTGGCGTGCTGCTGCTGGTCGCCCTTAATTAGATGCAGTTTAATGTTCTGATTGGTGCCCCCTCGCAACGCTGGGCATTACCTTGGCGGGATGTCCTCGGGTGCGGAACAACGCGCAACACCGTTAGCGGGAGAATTAGAATTGATAACAGTGTGCGTTATTCGCGCACGGCGGCTTCTTGAGGTTGCGCACCGTGAAGTGACCCAATATGTCACCGCAACCCCTACCGCTGAGAGCGGGCGAGAGCGGTGTGTGCACAAGAGAAGACGTCCCCGAACACACTCAGCACAACAGCGCAACGTAGATAAGTCGTCCCCTGCCTGCTGTTCGCTTCCTCTACCTCCCAGTGCACACTTATAATAAGGTGAAGGTGTATGTCTTATTATATGCAAACATTTGCTTTGATAAGCCCACTAACCCTTCGTTTCGGTGCTTTCTGCCGTCCCCCGTCCCCCATCGCCTGCCTCGTACTGCTGCTGGCTGACTGATTTCTCGACCCCAGGCCCCAGGAAACTGTCTTTTTAGGCCACCGGCGCGCGCTGGAGCAAGATACGATGCGGAGGTGTTTCTTTTCTTTCCTTTTTTTTGGTTCAGTCTACCTAGTTTTTCCCCATTCGCACCTGCCTATCGATATATGCTTCCCTTCCGGGTCCTACCACCCGCAACGTGTAAGGTTTTCGTGGGTGGGTGCGGGCCCAATGCTCTCTTCCCGTGGGAGAATCGCTGATAAGGCCGCGTTCTCTTGCCGGTTCTACTCCGCGTGCTCCGAGCTGTTCCGTATCTGTTCCGGTGTTCCGGTGGCTGCCCTGGGACCTGGCAAGCCGCCTTTTCACCGAACTACTCTTCCCGCTTCCCCCTTCAACCCCCTTTATTTTCAACAGATGTGCAAAGGGAAAGAAGCGGGCAGGTAAGATCCCGCAAGGCTGAAACACTGCAGCCGCTCCCTACGGCTCCACTGACAGCTGGATGAGGGAGTGTTTCTTTGTTTCTTGTCTTCACGGCTCGCAGAAGATGACGACAAAGTTGTGAGTGATTACACCGACACAGGCCCACGCGTGAACTCTCCTCTTACCGCGGAGTATCAGTTATCCACTGGCGTACCTCGCCGCATTGGCGAAATTGTGATCTACATTAGGTGCCCGAACCCCGTTGCGCGGTTTCCGTTCTAGATTGTCGCCCGGGGGGTAGGTTAATGCGTCGTTTTGCTTGGGCGCGATATGATTCACTCTAAAAGTAGGTCCCAGTTTTTGGCGAAGTAATGGCAGACACGAAGCGTAGGGAAGGGCAATACACAAAAAAAACGCTGACATTCAGCATTTTCTTTGCATCGGCGAAACGGCAAAACTTGACAAATAAATCAATCTCACTCAAGGTTCATTTGATTGAGCGAAGAACAAGAGTGCAAACTCGAGAAATACCGCCAGTTTTCATGTAATATAGTCTAGGTTGCGTACTAATTATAATAAGGTTATTGCAAAGATCTCAGTGATCTTCAGAAATATAAGCCTCATTCCGGCTTAGAATAAAAAATCTTAAAATTCGTTGAATGTTTCTTCTTCGACCATCTCACAACCAACCCAACCAATGGTAGCTGTCATCGGGGTGCTTTACAAATCAACTCCAAGGGTCATCCTACTAGCCATCTGGAAGATGTTTCGTGAAACCCAACGGAACCATCTCGTTCTAGTTTATGTGGATATTAGGCAAAACTTTTGGTGGGCATTGCGCGCGAAACGGTCCTTTACAGCGGACCGGAGCCAGCTGTTTCTTAGAGCTCCCAGTACCTTTAACTCTACACCCTGCCACTCGCTGCTCCTTGGCTGATTGATTCGTACCACTACCAGCTCCTCAGGGTCATTCTGAAGCCCCGACGTCAACGCGTTTAAAAAAAACGGATCCTAACCGAAGGCCGCGATCAGGCTGCTCCTGTTCTAGATTAAATGTAAACCTCTGTAAACTGTAACGGCCGAAAAGTGTAACGGCTAAATGCTTCCTTACCACGTTGTCGCCCTCTCCAAGCCTCCCTGCCTTGACCGTTTGTGTGTCCAATCACTGGTCATCGCACCAACCGCCGTGGTCCAGTTTCTTTTAATTTCGCCTTACATTCTTTTGTGACCATCTCCTCTCTTTCTCTCTCCTCGTGCGTGTGTGTGTGTGTGTGTGTGTGTGTGTGTGTGTGTGTGTGTGTGTGTGTGTGTGTGTGTGTGTGTGTCTGTCTACAAGCCTTCCCAACGGTTCTGGCTGCTCACTGACACCAACCCAGTAAATCAGCTGATTTCCTCGAGAAAACATACCGTTTCCCAGGCTTTCCGCCAGGGTCTGTCGTGTCCAAGGTGTCTTTTGTTTCCCAAAATTGCCCAACACCGGACGGTTGAGCCTTTTTTCCTCGCGTACTGCTTTTTATTTTGGGTTGTTGTTGCTGGAAAAATCGCGCAATGATCGGCCCGGAATCCGGGAACGCAGGTAGCAGAATCCCAAAAAACGACGGGCGCTAATGTAAACGGTTTTGGGCGCACCCGTCTTGTTTGCGCCTGTGGTCCCAATCGGTCAGCGGCAGAACTGACCAGCGGAGCTGTGACTACCTTTTTTTTGGGCAGTTGCCTTTGTCCCAGTAATGGACCCGACCAGCTTCGCCGCGACGTTTCCTAATGCCGTGTCGTATATCCTGAGGGATCGAAGCCATGCTAAGATGTGCTTGTTGGACGGAGAAATGCATATTTGCATACGCGTCCCGTGGCTCAGGTAGAGCGCGGACGACGAGCGCAGGTAGGTAAAAAGGGCAACCCTTCCTGGCACGGATTCCTGGACCTTGATTATTCCGACCGGGAAGACGTCGCGTAATAATAAAAGGCGTCATTGATGCAACTGGGTAGATCGATCTTGATGCAGTGTGGTCTAATCATAACAAAGAATAAATAGCCAAACCATATCAAATTCTTCTTCAAAATGCTTTGAAAAATACAGTTTTTACTATACTTGAATACTCCAAAACATCATCATCACGAAAGAAAACTCATAACTGCGAATGCTAATACGAAATCTGTTGCATATCGCATGACGCGCGTACCGATGAGTTCGTCCGCCGACCAAAACATTCCACTGCTCAGTATGCAGTACGTAATGCCCATTCCCCGCCACCCAACATCCAAGACGCGAAGGGAACGTGCGGGAACGGGGTTCGGTAAAAGGGGACGAACAAGCAACAGATCATTCAATCAAAATTTAAATTAATTTGAACTTCCCGAGCCATCCGTAACAAAATACTTTCACATACCTTTTGGTCGACAGCCAACCAACAAAAAAAAGGGGTCGGCATTTCGGACCTCGTGGACCTTTTTAATTTTGGGCGTCGAAAAAAAACCTACGAGCCGGACACTGTCCACTGTCCACGGTTGCTCCAGTTTTTCCCAGCTTTTCCAACGCGGGTCGAGGCTGCTACGCACGTACTTAAACTTGGTCGTTTACAGCACTCAATCACCCTTCGCCGACTACGGGGTCAGGCGTGACCTCCGGCTGACCCCGAGGGACTAGGGATCCCGAGATGCTCTCGTTGCTGGTCTAATCCCGTGTACCTTTTTTGTGTGCACATTTTCCATCTTCCCGATCAACCGCGCGGCAAACTTCCGTGCGGATCAGCGAAAGACAGAGTGAGTGAGAGAGAGGGAGTGCATGTAAAGAAACAGCGGATTAAGCGGATGGAAGCCGAAAGGGGTCGCGGCCCCGAATTGCCTGACCAGTCGGGGTCAGTCGGAAACGACCGAGCGGCCCGGGCCAACAGTTCCTCGCGAGGATGCGGCAATTATTTATATCGCAATTAGAATTAGACGCTTGAGGACGCAGCAAAGGTTGCGCCATGCACCCTGTTGTCCTACAGGACTACCTGAGCGGCGGGATCTTTGGCCGCATTTTTTTTTGGTCCGCTTTGGTCTCGCTATGCTTTCCGGTTCGGAAGTAAGGTTAGGTGTACAAATCACCGGATAGCGAGAGCGGGACCTTTTCTGGCCTGATATACGGGACCCCTTTTTTTAAAAGAAAATATACTTTTTTACTCACTCTTACAGGATGTTTCTTCGAGAAGTTGTTGTGCAAGATGATGCCTTCGCCGCCGAATGATGTCTTGGGTCGGGATGGTTCGGTCGTCTTCGTTTGCCCTATTTTATGTGGTTATGCCGATGCCTTCCGCCTGCTGCACGCTGCTGATGCAAAACTCGCCCGTTGGACACTGGTCAGCGGCCGTACGCAACGGACACAAAATGGCAGATGCGGGATCGTTTGGCGGGATGTGTCCATTGCGCGGGAACGCGGGCACGTTGCATTTCAGATTGCTCCTGGCGGAGCTGTTCCTAGGAATTGGAGTTTCTTTTTTGTATTTTCTTTTTCAATAAAACATTCCGCTCCGGATGCGATCAGACTTGCATTACGAAGAAGCCTTCACGATGTCCGCGTTAGCCGATAGGATGGTCTTCCCACGACTTCGAGCGTATACTGGACCCGGGCCGGATCGTTTATGCTTACCATGTGATGCGCGATCGTGATCTTCCAACGGGCGCAAACGCCCGGGAGTACGTTCGATGCTTTCTTTGAGTTGCCTTATTTTATGGGCTTCGCACGCATACACACACATCCTGCTAAGATTCCCGTTGAGTGGTTCGTTCGCATTTGAGGTTAGCCGTTCATGCCAGGCCGTTTTCTGGCAGTGTGTACTTTCTCGGCTACCCACCATATGGATGGCACGAAAAGCCAGGTAGCTTCCAGGCCGTGACCGGCATACGCAATCACGTGCACGTATCTTAAGAGACAGTTTTTGGATGGAAGCCGCCCGTCGCGCCCGGTCTCCCGTTCGGAGAGACGGATTCACATCTCGCGATGGTTTTGGTCCAATCGGTGGGCCTCCCATTCTCCATACCATTAAAACCATCATCTCTAGCCCCCTTCTTCCGCATTTATTTACCTTTTCTACACATTTGCTGTCCTCCAGTCATTGGGGTAAGAGTTTGGATGGTGACGCACTGTGGGTCAGGAGTAGGGCGGAACAGCACGCACACTACTCGCTCGTGGTGAATGGAATTTAAGAATTCATTTCGGCATGATTTGCGCGGCAAGCATCACCCGGATCGGTGTCACGTACACAACGTCGGCCAGTTTATCGCCCGCTGCCCATTTACTGCACCAGGCCGACGGCTCCTGGTGTTGAGCCGATCTGATGTTACTACTGGTCTTTTGTTGCGCGGCGCAGTGGAGGCACGGCCTTTTCGTGACGCTTGAAGCTGTGGAGCTTCAACAGTGATTGAAGATGCGAGATATATCTACCAACAGTTCTACTCGCAGTAAGAGGAGAACGGATATCCGATAAAGAACTTATAGATCATCAGCGTCATAGATCAATTTAATAGGAGGCCCAAGAAGTCAGCGGTTACCAACACAACGGTTGCAAGGCCAAGACGAAAAAACCGCCTCCGAAGCCGAATCGGATTTTAATAAGCATGCTGTATATTGAGCCAACTTGCACAACTCGCTCAAATGAACCGAAATTGAAAATTAATTACTTTAGTCACGGGTACTAGAAACGCGCTTCTGGTAAGAACGAACACCGAGCCTGAAGTGTAACGATTGCGGCTGTTTTGAGTACTGGAGGTCATGTGGTGTCTTAGTTGTGCTAGAATACACCTCAGCAAAAAAAAACAAAGACTGCACTTTAACACCTTTCATCTGCATTATTTACCCGCTCCATGTCCATGAGCTGGGATTTTGGATCTGATCTGATTACAACCTGCGCGAAATCGGGCAAGCATTGCGCATCTGTTGGCTGGTCTGCCTGACCGAAAACCCCCCTCGACAGAGAGTGGCGTTAAGTTACAGCCGCTGGTTTCGGTAATGGTGACACGGGCAACTGTCCGGTTAATCATGGACCGATACTAGCGTACGCAAACGTCAGCAGTTTGGCTTAAAGGTTAAAGTGAAGCGTGTGGATAAAATAGTGGGTAAGACTGTTTGAATCAGAGTTGCCTCCGAGAGTGTCTTATATTGATGGTATAACATTTCATTACTTTGATTGAGCTAAATGCCCAAGTGAAAGCCATCCCGAAAAATTTCATAGTGTTAAAGCTCGTACCAGCGCACCAGAAACATCAAATTCTTCTACTGAACGGACGTTTGAGAGCAAATGCTTCCAGCAATTGGCATCAAGTTTAGTATGCACTAGGTAACGTGCACGCGCGGCACAGTGCACATAGAAATGGGAGCAGCGGCAGCAAGAGCTGTGTTACATATTGGACCTTTTGACCGTCCGTCCTCCGAAGGTGCTCGTCAGCAAGATTTGCCGCCGCTAGAGGACGTCTCCAGGAGTCGCATTTCGCATAGGCGCAGGGGGCTGTGCACATCCTCCAATTTCTTGCCCGGGAGCGAGCTTCGATAGGCAACTTAGGACGGTCATGATATCATGAGGCCATTTTTTTAATGCCTTTTAGTTGTGTGTGGTTTCATTCGCATCGCGTTGTGTGTGCATTGCAGCGCTCACTACTCTACCTCAGCTAGGCGCAGTTCGATGTTCGATGCGCGCCCGTAGTTCGTGTTGTTGCGCGTTCGCTTTTCCTTTTACTTGTGGCGATTTTGCAAACACACTCACACACATGCATGCTCATCCCCCTCAGTGCGCGGGTGATCGATCCGTTCGATCGGTGAATCGGATCGGATGATGCACTTTTGCAATTTACCGCAGATTCGTGCGAGGGCAACCAGACGGGGGCCTCAGACGGGGCGAGCGGCGGATGGCCGCTCCTCCTGCCGACTTGTTCGAAGTGAAAGTGAATTCGAATTTCGCTTTCGGGCGCATATCGCACGCTCGAGTTGTTCGAACAGTCGGCCAACTTCTTGCTGCTCTTTGGTGCCTTGCTGCCTCCACCCTTGGCGAGTTGTCCGCAGATCTGCTGCAACATGGTGTGGCCTTCGCCTGCCCCCGTACGCCCGCCTCGATTAATCTAGCGGTCTCACTCGGACCCGCTGCCTCGCTCAGCTTCATGTGCTGCGAGGCTTTGCTGCTCACCCTTCGCCGCTCATCACGCAAAAAGCCGGCCACGCGCATCGAGCGAAAGGGAAGAGGACGCCAATGCTCACGCTGGCGAGGCCACTGGGAAGCTGATGGGCTCGTGCAACGATGCACGAACGCACGGTTGTACCGTTGCCTAGCCCCTCCTCAACTTCGGCTGGTAAGCCTTCTAAGTGCATCCAACTCCAACCCTGCGGTGCAATCGCCTAACTACCGCGTGAGCATAACTCCCTACTCCGAGCTGCAAGTATTCGCCTGGTGTTTGCTGCTGCTGCTGCTGCTGCAGAGCTCTCGTACACTTGCCACCAGCACAAAAGCCAATCTCAAACCATTTTCCTAGTTTGCACCAACAACCTCTCCTTCCCCTTGGTGTAGGCGTGTGGTGGAGGACCTGCCGGACTGCTCTCGATTTTTAGGTCCA
Source organism: Anopheles merus (assembly GCF_017562075.2). NCBI lineage: Eukaryota > Metazoa > Arthropoda > Insecta > Diptera > Culicidae > Anopheles > Anopheles merus. The sequence goes on along the minus strand of NC_054081.1, from coordinate 18,288,251 downwards.
CCAGACAATTAGTTAACTCCTACAGCCCACGTCCATTTCACACATCCTTCCAAGGTATGCATGCATGCATGCATAACTCACCTTCTTTCGCAAATCCCTCCCCCGGTCTCCTCCCGGCCAACATCTTCACTCACGCCACCTGCCAAACATCAATAGCACACAGCACTACATACGGCGTTAGCGTGATCGTCACGTGTGCGCTCTCGGCGAGTAAGGAGAGACGCTGAGCGAGGGCGATTACCTGTGGCGACGGACGATGAACCTTCCTTGTTTTTCACTTAGTTACTTGTGTATTGCACATTTGGGCGCGTTAAAAGTGCATTTAACTCGCTAATCGTCGAATCGCAGTCTAGAGCTGCCGAGCATAACTCTTCCATGGTAGGATCGATGTAGGTAGAGCCGATGTAGGAGAGAGTAGTGAGCGGGGTTAGGTACCGAGGAAGATATGAACGGATAGAGAAAGGGATCTACGTTGTGCATGCGTCACGATAGAAACAAAACACAAAAAAGGTACAAGGTACTTTAATGGTACGGTTTCAACCGTTGGGAGCTTGCAAGAGCCTTCAGGCATCTACCAAATCAATCGGCCCATGAAGAAAGTCAATAAACTTCTCCTTTCGTTTCGAGCGTCTCGTTGATAATTCCGGACAAAGCCAACGGGGTTGAGGGAGCATTTCGTGCGCGTCTGAGCTCCTGACGTAATGGTCCAATACGTTCAGTATGCAAATCTTGCCGACCGTGCACCGGGCACAGCTGCTTGTCGCGATGGGAGCTATACAAGGGACACTGGATCTGCCTCACGCTTCCTCTTCCTGTAAGTGACACACCTACATGGGTAATCGTAATTCGAATGTTAAGGTACATCACAAACACTCAAAAAAAATCTAACCTCTACGGTAGAAGCGAAACCGTACAACGTGTAGAATTTATTACGGCACACACCTTACCTTCGCATGGCTGTCTTCGCTGCGTTTCGACCGGAAGCTCGGATACATCGTCTCAGGGTAGACCGGGGACCCATCGCCGTTCTCCATCTCTTTACCATCATCACAGTTCCTGCGTTTTCATCGTGTCCCGGGGAAACCACGCGGGGACAATCCTCTCCCAGTCGCTAGTCAAACTTTCTCTACCATCGCTTCTTCCCCTGTTTATCGCACATTGCGCTGTCCATGTGGTCAGAGTGAAGGGGGAGAGAACCCGGACCAACAGGAAGCCACTTGAGCTGGAACTGGCAGACACGAGAAGACCGTCAAGGTACACCACCGCTCCGCACACAGCGGAAGGATATGGCATTAAATGAGAATGGTCCTGTCGTCACTTGCCCCTCTCCTGGTGCTTCGGGTGCTGTGTATTTTATTCCCTGCACGGAACGTACAGCCCCAGCTCCCGGCCTCGGCACAGCCTGAAGTGTCTGCCTAAGCTGCCTGAGGTAATCTTCTCCTTTCGATCAGGTCATTGACAGGTACAGTACTACGCTCGTTTCGTTACTTCTCCGCTTGATCATGTCAACGATGAATATTTCACCCCCACCGTCGAGTTCGTTTTCATTGTTTTGTGTTTTATGGAGCTACTTGCGGGAAAGCCGACAGTTGCGTGATGCTTTTACTCAAACGTACTGATGCAGGTACGCATCGATTTGCCTCGAAGCCGAATGGGTCCCTAAAATCGTGGAGCTCCTCTACCTTTACTGGAAATTGGATAATATTGGACGCTTCAATATTGAAGCTCTTCCAAATGCTTGTGCAATCAGTCGGTAAAATTTCAAGATTAGCTTAATTTGTTAATGTGTAGCTTTATGTGATATCTGAATATGATCGATAAGCTCACAATTGTCAACCTCAGCCAAAGTAAGGGCCGTACATTAGTAGGACAGATATTTAGGCTACAGAAGTAAATGAAATATGAAACAAATCCCAGACACGCGGAGACGTTTGAAGACCATCTACAGCCGTACGCAACAACCTCACCCTCACTGGCGCGAATATTTGCTGGAAGGGAAATCGGCTGCAACACTAAAGACATAAAACCGCGGCTGTACCCACCCTCACTCACCTTGCCTGGAGGAGCCGGTGATGATGGTGATGATGGCGGCCCAGAAGCCCAGAAAAGGCTGGGGACACGTGAGCCGCCTACACAATGAATCGCCCTCGGGAGAGTGTTGGCTTCTTTCAATCTTTCTTCCCTTTCTCCACTCGCTCTCTCTGTCTCTCTCCCACTCTATCTCTATCTTTCTCTCTCTCTCTCTCTCTCTCTCTCTCTCTCTCTCTCTATCTCGCTTGTTCTCATAGGTTCCTCGTTACTACTTGCTTACTTTGGTTACCTTAATTCCTCCCCCCTCCAAATTCCCCGTTCGGTTGGTGTAATCTGCGGCGGATAAGGATGATCCGCCGATGGCGACGGCGTCAGATTCCACGCCTCGCACCGGCCCCGACCGGATCAGGTGCGTAGCGCAGGTGCTGCACGGTATGCGCTGTATATGTCTTCGAATGCACGTTTCCTCAGCTTCTTTCTCCGCCAGGTCGTGGACACCGTGCGCGCGCAAACATACAACCCCCCCCCCCCCCCCCCCCGCGATGAAAAACCGTAAGCAGTCTCCGAAAATGGACGGCTTTGAACGTCAGGCCATGGACCACGTCTAACGCGGCTCAGACAGCGGGTGGTGGATGCGAGCTTTTACGATATGGCACGATCGAAAACGACCGTTTGATGTGATGCTCGCTGCATAAATGAATCCCCCCGCCCCCATCTTCCTCGCGATTTGCCACACTTGGGTTTGGAGAAATCCATTGGCCGAGGATCGAAACGCCCGATTGAAAGGGCGGATGTCATCATCATCATCACCATTTCTCCCCCAGGAACGGCTGCGTCACACCCACGGGCTGATGTAACGAGCCGATGCGTGCCGAAGTGAAGTGAAGTGAAGTTTCTTTTTGTCGCGTGATTAATGCCTGCTTGGTAGCGCGAGGTAAAACATTATTGGGCGACAGAGAAACAACTACATCCAACGCCATGCCTCGAGACCTTCTGATGATTTTCTCTGGTGCGCACAGGCACGTTATGCAAAACAAGCAACATCTTCCGGCGGGAAAAAGGGTAGCCGTGCTGCTTTTTGACCGCTGTTGCCAAAACAACGACCCTATGTTATTGCATTGGCCTGAGCGGTGCAAATGGACGACGCACTAGAATGGGGAATGCAAGCGCTGAGAACGGTCGCCGTGGCGAGGTTGAAGGAAACGCACATCGCACGCGTAGGCGCTGCTGGCAAGCGTCCAGCGACATACCGGGCCATGGCTTTAGGCACGTTCTATGTCCCAGACCGGAAAGTACTCCCATCCGGGGGAAAAGGTGCTGTATCTTTTTGCATGGATGTGTGTGCGAACCATCTCGCTGGATGCTATCTCTCTTTTGCTTTTCATTGCTTTGCACACACAAAACGCTCCTGTAAAGGTCACAGGTAGCATGTTTTTGAAGTCTGTTCTACTTTGCTATATTATCACAACAAACTCACCAGCGTACTGCAACGATAGCACGGACTCTGCAGAATGAGCTAGTGTGGTTGAACGGACGCGTCCCTGAACCTTGCGTCTTGTCTTTTGCGAGCTGTAGACAATGTCTTCACTCGCAAACTGCTCAATATTTTGTCTATTAAAGTTAGCAACATTTTTTAACAGAGCCGTGTGTTTGGTCGGGCATCTTTGACAGCCCCCAGAGCACGAACGCCATCGGCAATGTCATCCGTTTCTGGAGCGGAAACGGTCCAAGGTACATCTTTCAAAAATATTCAAAAATAATTTAAAATTTTACCTCAAATAATTTACAAGAAATAAAACAAGTGTGTTCGAGTTGCCTATTTGGAATTAAAATTTGGGATAAAATGTGTATTACTAGGGTTGTTTTTGGATGCCATGTCAACCAAAACATGATATAAAAATAAACTCTGGGCAATTTAAAATTCTCCCAATAAGATGATGAAACCTTTCGTTGAACATTTTGCTGGAATGAAGTTATCTCAAATAATTTATAAACTGTATTTGCCTATTTTGAGAAACAACCTAGGGTTTAATAAACTGCATGAATTTAAATAATACCAGAAAATCATATAATTTCAATAAATATTATTGTTCTGTACATCAAGACAGAGGTTTGTTTATTAACATTTAAACTGAATGTGAAAGAATCAAATAATATTACTTTCTTAGATTTTGTCCAAACTAATCTATTTTCTTAAATAATTAAACTTTATGCTTTGTCCTTAATTATAAGTTATGAGTAGTTTTAATGCAGTCGACGTTTGTGCAGATGAAAACAAATCCAAATTGAAAGCCATTCTAAAAAGATTGATCAAATTTGGATAGTTTCCGATGATAGAGTTATTGGATGTTCGGATGTTTGCTTTGTGTGGTATTTCAAGCGCATTTTTTCATAGAGTTGCATAATATTTAAAAAATATTTTTCTATAGGAGCAATTTATTTCCCTGCTATACTGCAGATTTATTCCCGATCATAAGCAAGAGACAGGATTCACATAACAGGTGTTCGTCAATCTTATCATCCAACCACACTGTCGGGTAAAGATAGAGTTATGGGATAAACAGAAGCCTGTGTAAACCTACGTCTGTAACTTAATAATATTTCTACTTCAGTAACAATTCTGAAGCATATACAATATGTTTATGAAATATTGTGTCCGTTGAGCTTAGGCCTTCTTTGTGTTCGGTACCCCAAGCGGCCGCTTAGTCCAAACTAAATCCCAACCTCTGAGGCTTTTGGCGGGCTAAACAGATTCTCTCGTGGGCCACATTTGGCCGAAATTTACCAACTCCTGATCTGAAGCTGCCGGTATGTTGGTGTAGTCGTCAACTCGTACAACTTAACAAAATGCCCGTCATGGGTTCAAGCCCCGAATAGACCGTGTCCGCATATGTAGGATTGACTATGACTATAATAAATAAGTCACTGAAAGCCAAGCCCTCTAGTGCTACAGACAGGCCTTGACCGACAACGGTTGTTGTGCCAAAGAAGAAGAAAATCTAAGCTGCAACTCCCCGACACAACTTGCACAAAGGATCCGGTCACCGCGCGAAGGTCATATCTTTCACATTCCACCAACTGGCAACAAGCCGAGCAACAAATTGGCGGCACTGCAGCGGACGGGATGGTCGCCGTCTGCAAACACAGCGTCCGTTCCGGCTCGAGCCTCGATAACGAACCATGGGTCTGATGCGACCGGAAAAGGCTCGGCCGAACCCGATGGATATGGACGAGGCTGTCAAGAGTGTTTACTCTAGATTGCTCCGAGATCGTTTCTCGACCGACCCGATCATTCCAAAAGGTTACGGAGCGCAATCGATATCCGCTCCGTCCGACACCTACGGCTGGCTGCTTCTTCCGATCTGGTTGGAATTCCGGATAGGTCGGAAGATGCGCAAAAGTAATGGACAATGTGCTCGTACGTCTCTTTGGCACTCTTCTTTCTCATACAAGTGTATCTCTGTTTGCATTGACGCAAGAAACAACATAAGCCACTCAAGCGATTAGTCACCCGGGCAATAAAAACGGAAGACGAAAAATCGATGTGTGGACGGCAAAATGTTTCCCAACCCTCCAACCGCTTACATCAGTGCTTATCAGGAGTTTGAGTTTTAACATTCTTCTTTCTTTCTTATTTTCCTTCTCCATGGGTGCCATGGCCAGACATTACCTATACATATTTTCAGACGCATGATATCTCATTCTTCCAGTGATGTTGATTTTTATGTGTTTTTTTTTTTTTGGGAATCACTCCGCAACACTGTTGGATGTTTGATGCAGTGTGTTGTTTCGTTGTTTGCATAAGATCGAAATCTTCCATCATCTCCAGTGGGAAGCCGCAGCGCATAGGTAAACCACTCTCTCTTACTCTCTCTCTCTCTCTCTCTCTCTCTCTCTCTCTCTCTCTCTCTCTCATCATTTCTGCTATCATCATTCCTTGCCCAGATCGGAGTCAATATTTGCCTGGCTGGTGGCTGATTGAAATGGTTGGTACACTGAAGTCAGAGATACATGTTACCTGCGAACTCGGCACCAAAAACTTCTAGTGCCATTTGCCTGTAATCCGCCAAGCATCCAATGTTTGTACGAGCACAACTCTTCAAGCAACTCGCTCCTCAGTACCGGTAGAGTCTTCAAAGGCATCTGGTACTACACTCTCGCATACTGTAAATTCGACAATAAATCGCTAACGTAGTTCACCAGCAAGCAGCGAAGTTACGGCTCCAAAGCAAACAGATGGACTTCTGCCCATGTTAGGTTTGCAACCCAGACTGTTGTCGCGGTCCACGCGTCGCGAGGTGTAACACATACGCACAAGAGGAGACACGGACGCTGTAACTACCGCGGGCAGCTGTTAGTCGTCGGAGACGAGCTGTTGTTGAGATGAGGAACGAAATCACTCGAACGGATCCGGGGATCAGCCGGACCTTTCACGTCGTTTGCGTTTTTTTATCGCGCTCTCTCTATCTCTCTCGCTCTCTCTCGCTCTCTCTCTCTCTCTTTCTCTGTCTTTCATTTTTGTTCTCTCTCTTTCAACACACATCCTGACTGACCCCTCCGCACACTACGATTAACAATCGGTCTAGTATCAATCGGTAGGAAATTGGTTAGTGCGGAGATGTATCGCGTGTTTCGGTGTGCTTGTTCCTGTATTTTTTCTTGTCTCGCTCGCTTCCCTATTGCACCATCAGTGCCCACAGAAAGTCAGCCTCTGCTAGAGCCATATGTTCTACCCCTTAACGCACAACATACACGCATGTGTGAGTGTGAGCAACCCCTTTCTACGCGCACTTCACCTTCACCTTTCGCCAGAACGGGACCCGGCGTGTTTGCCCGTTTGCTTAACGACGCGCATCGTCCACCAGTTCTGGAAGGAAGCGATCCCAAGATAGGGCAATAAAAGAAGAGAAACAAAAAAAAACACATACACACAGCCCGTGTCTCTAAATGTAAAGAGATAGATGGTGATCACCAACAACAGCAAAAAGCTGAGGGAAAATAAAAACAAATGGATCGCAAGAAAGGTGAAACCTTAAGGATATACAGACGGCGGAATATAGCAAGCGTAGGGCGAAACAGGGCAGTGAGGGGATAAAAAAGCAACGACGAAGTTACAATTAGCGTGGTTACGATAGAGGAATAAAGAAGTTTAGGGTCGATGTTTCTTTATGGTGCGTTCCTTTATCTTACTTCCACCTTTTTTGACTTTTTTCGCGCCCGTTTTTTTTTGCTTTTCCTTCTCGAGATGAGAGTGTCTGTAAGCGGGCGCTTGCGCGCGCGCGCGCCCTTTCGTCCTTAGCAAAACGCTCGCTCGTAGGTGGAAGTGCGTCAACGGACGTTGGTGTGGAATCCGTTGCCCTCGCTAGACACTGCAATGCACCGGCTGTACCGGCTGCAAATGAGGGTCGGTAAAGTCAACGCCGCTGCGTAGCTGCGGGCGAACGCACAGACGCTGTCGTCTTTCTCGACCCGTACCTTCATCCCATCGTCCGTGGGCCTTTGGATCTTCGCGATCTTCCGATCGTCAAGACGTGAGAGAGGACGCGTGCCCATACCGAGACACTTCCGTTTCTGTGCTGAGCACAGATGGTGCCCGAAACCGTCCGTCGCGCCTGACGTGTCCTGCTGGACATGCGTTACTGCCCATGTCCGTTAAATTATCTGCAACGTTTGACAGGCACTTGCGCAGCGGCCAAATGCTGCGGGTCGGCAGGATCGACACCGGAAAAGGGATGCTGCTACAACGCACACACCGTTCAACAGCCAACAGACGGCGTGGAAATTAGAGCAGCCGTCCGTGGTTGGTTGCGCAATCTATTGACGCAGTATGATTGGGTCGATCTCGCCCCGGTTTTCGTCGCCACTTTCTTGTCAACTCATTGCGCCGCACAATGTCATAAGCTAATGAACTCTCGCCTGGCCACCGCATACGTGTGTGCTAAGAACAGCGCCGCGATACCGTGTTCGCGTATCTTCGGAATTAAACTCACAAAGCAGCGCTGCTCATATGGGTCGTGCCGAAGTGCTTTATCACGTTATTGCGTGTAGTTGGTGGCCGTTCCGTGCCCACTCCTCCCGCAGTTTTATTTGTGTGCCATCCCCTCTCTCCCCTTTCCGTTCCATCTGATCTCATTTCTCATTTAAATGAATGCAGCACGTCTTGTGGCGATCGAACGGGGTGAACTTTGACTCTGCCGGCTGCCGCCAGACACCGGGCGACAGTGTGCTGGATCGAGCAGCCACTCGCGTAATCGTGTAGCGCAACCAAGTGTACAATCCAAGGCAAGGCATACTAGTCAGATGGGTCTACGTCCGGACATGTGTTGCCACCTATATCTACCGATCGCCCCGATAGCCCATTGGAACCGACGAAAGATCCCGCGGCGTGGCAGCGTTTTAATTCCGATGAGGTCCTATTTTAAGTGCCTGCAGACCTCTGCCGGGGCACCGACAATGCATCGGATAGATGAACACACATAAACTTTATCATTCTCTCTCTCTCTCTCTCTCTCTCTCTCTCTCTCTCTCTCTCTCTCTCTCTCTCTATCTTTCAGGTTTGGGGACCTTGTCTCTATCGCCGCCAGCTTTGACGTTACCGTTCAGCGTTTGGTCTTTAATTTCCCATCCGGTTGCGTATTTGCATATGCATGAAGGATGTTGCAAATGTGACGCGCGTTACCAAGACACACAGGTCGCCTCATCGTACGGAGGAGAAGCTTCATAGAAGAACCGAGTCTTGGTTGGGTGTTGCTTTGAAGTTGTGGTGCGATGGTCAAATGTCAAATGCGACAAACACATGCGTGCTCTCACCTTTCGTGGTTCTTCGATAAGCCCTCTTTTAATGAGAACCGGGAGAGCAGGAGTTTGCCTCAAGAGGCCCTCCGCCATTGGGCGGATGAACTCGATCGATCTTGAGTTTCGAACTACCGCTTACCAAGTTCAACCACGTACCCAATCCTTTCAATGAGAGCGAACTTAGGTTAATAGTGACTGGAAATTCGTATATTTGAGCGACACATACCGACGCTGGCTTTCTTTTGCTCCAACTCTGTTGCTTGGAAAATTGAATCTGAATTGAAGAGTCAAACAAATGACAACATCCAAATCAAATCATTCTTTCTAACTCGTGCGGTCACGTCACTTTGAAAGGTTACATGCACCACAGTCATCACCTTATCGTCCATCCACTGTTTGCTAACCTTTTCGATTCCCACGGGAGCCCGACTCGTTGCTGCGAGTTGACTTTTAAAAAGGGTGTAACTAATAAAATCCTCCCTCATCTCGCACCCATCTTTGTAACGAGGCGGGAAATAAATACGCCTCAGCACCCCTGCCCTTAATCACGCTTTAACCGATTCCCAGTTAGGGGCCGTTTATTCTCGGATAGTCACTTTAGCACCAGACAAGGGTAAAAGCGACACTCCCGGATAATCACAAAGTGTTGGTTCCGGTAATTTGTCTGAATCCGATTGCTCTCCCAGAGCGAAGCGATCATACATTTTTTTCCCAATTTCAATGTGGTGCTGACATTACTGCAAGATGAAAGGAAATGATGCATATTGATTCTAACCTTTTAACGTTATCCCTCCCTACTTAGTATCATTTCCAGTGGGTTTTCTCGTTACAATCACGCAGACAAAAAAAACTTTTTGTTTCCATCTACAGCCAGGTGCAAACAAGGGGACGCGAAAACGAAAGTCACCAGTCCGCGCGTCAGGAGGATGCGCACTGAAGCGGGAGTGCTGTGTATGTGTGTGTGATTGCTTTTTCAACCGCCTATGCCTTTTGGATGCGGGTGTGTCCTTGCAGTCGTACAAAGTAAGAGTAAAATCCTAAATGTTACCGGAGAGCACAGTATGGGGAAGTTTTCACCATAGAGCATTTTCCTCGTCAGTCGACCGCACCCAGCTTCGTGGCGTTATGTTCTGCTTTGTTCTCTTTTCCCCATTTACAAGTGCACTTTTCCGGATGGGATGGCGTTTGGTGGTTGCTTCACTGATTAACTTTAGAAGGTCCGCCTGCTGTTGGGTGTTTCGTATGCTGTTTATAATCTCACGGCGGTGGGTGACGGATGAGCAACGATAAAAAAAACAACATACACGCGTCAAACTACCCAGAAAAGGTGTGCCCGATGGGTGCTCCGGAGATAGATAGACCAAATATTGAATGCAAACAGTACTTTAGCAGGAAGAAAGATGTAAAAGGAAGTTGGGTTTGTTGTGCTTTTTGGGTGGTGGGTATGCGCGATTAGTCATCCCATCGTTTGCTGCCAGTCATCTGCCGAGTTTTGTGCAATGTCCGCAATGACTAGTAACTAAAGGAAGAGAAGCCAGGAACTGAACGGTGTTGGGACACGGAGAGCATCGGAATGTTGACATTTGAAAGTTCGGTTTGCTCCAGTTTGACGTGCAAAGAGGTTTAGAATTTTGGAAACTGTTCGTCCACAAGTGTCAGACGAGTGATAGCCTGAACGAGTACATGTTGCTCTACGTCAAAAGGAGCGTTGCAAAACCAGTGTCCATCGATGGTTCCGTTCCGATCTATATGTTCCGAATGGCGGAAGTGAATCAGCACCGGCGGTTGAAGCTGTGACGCCATCCCAAGAAGTGAAGGAGGATGGCAGCAAACACTGGTGACTCTAATTCCCCAACCGTTCAGCGGGCTGGTGGGATTGATGACTTAACCCGCAGGTGAACAGAAGAGTGTTATCGGTTTCGATTTCGAGAGCGGGCAGATAACGATGGGCAACGAATGGGATGGGATTTTGTTTGGGCTGCTTTGGAGCTTGTAGCTCCATCCATGCTGCAGTGGCTTAACCGAGTGTTACAACAAAGTGCGCGCGAAGAAGCAAGAGAGAGATAGTGAAGAGAGAAAGAGAGACAGAGAGACATAAAGAGCGAATATAGACCCCTCAACAGAGCAAGAGCGTGATTGATGTCGGGTTCTCGGTGTCGTTGAGGTGTCTCGTAGTGATGAGCGTATCGATTCCGACCCATGGGTGCAGCGAGTTAGGTTTATACAAGTTCGGTAGGTTCATATGAGTTCAGGAAGTTGGATTGTTTAACCTTTTGACAGTCCCACGATTTGTAGAAAATGTTCAAACCCATAATGAAATAATGGCAAAAAGTTACTAAAAGAAATTAATTTTGTTGCAGAACGTTGCTTTACACAAAAGATGATGAGCAAAATGTGTCATAATCCATGTTTTATCTCCCTCCCCCTCCCTCCACGCGACTATTGAATCGAAACGGTGAACAAAATTACTGCTCGAGTCTCTCTCGAGAAAATCGGTGAATGGGTTAGCAAACGGCGAATGAAATGAATAAAAATAGAAACAAAAATCTGTAAAAATTCCTCACATTTCCTCGTCTGTCAAACAGCCCAACTAACGGGGATGAACTTACTAGTTGGCATGCAATCGTATCCTTATTCGTATACTCTCACCAAACCTACTAAGCCTACCGGACTCGTATGACCCTATCGGACTCGTATGCACCTACCGAACTCGTAGGAACCTATTGAGCTCGTTGCAACCACGGGTCGGAATCGCATATGTGGTGCAGAACCTACTGGTTGCACGGGTCGGAATCGCATACGCTTTGCTGAACATACTCAGCCTACGGAACTCGTTGCACCCACGGGTCGGAATCGATTCCGATCTAGCCGCACTCGACTCCGGATCGATCCGTTAGTGGAGTCGTATGACCCATCACTAGTGTCGCGCCCTAAAGATGCTTCACAGCCGCAAGAGTACAATGTGTTGACGGAGTGGATCGATTTTATCTGTACACACACTCGTACCTAGCGACAAAGTGTGAGTGATAGTGCGGTTGGCGAGATGTTTGCTTTACCAGAAAAGAATGTGGAGACTGATTTCCTTTTTCATATTTTTTATCATCACTGTCGTCATAAATCCTAATACCTAGCCTGGGAGCGAATGCTACATCAGTGAACTGTGATCTCAAGCATCACACCAGGGGCATTGGAAGATAAGACGTTTAGGACCACACATCACACAGCCACTCACTGTTGTATCAATAGCGTCCGCTCGTGATGCCCAAAGCTTGGGCTTCAAAGTGTTTTCGCTATCAGACTATCATGTAATATTGAGAGAAAGAGTGTTGGTCTTTGAGAGAGAGAGAAAGAGAGAGAGAAATATAGAGAGGCGAGAGAAAGAGAGAGAGAGAGAGAGAGAGAGAGAGAGAGGGGGAGAGAGAGAGAGAGAGAGATTCTGACCTAAGAGATGACAAGGAGACGGGCTACAGAACGCTTTACGTAGCGGGGCTTTATCGGTCGATCAAACAAAATTAAACAAATAGGCTAACTTAGCTCAGATAGTAAACGAGATGACGAGTTAAACTTGAACGGTACACCGTTCAAAAGGGCAGCGAAAAGAGATAAGCACTCTGAGAGAAGTGCGGAGCGAGTGAGTGAGCAAGCATTATAAAGAAGCAAAAAAAAAACAGATTGTGCAAAGAGAATCGGACGCACGGCAGAGCTCGATCGATCTGTCAGAGCGCTCCCATTTTGCGACCAATTTCTTATCTAAAACCCCCACAGCTGCCACACGGCTATTCCGCTTTTAGCCGCACCTTTCTGCCAGCATGCCGTGTGTCAGCTCGTGCCCCTCTCTGTCTCCGCTCTTCTTCCCCCGCACTCTGAGCAAGACAAATAAAGAACGTTCGGGCGGATGTGCACGTTCAATCCCTCACCTTTCCATTACTTTTTTTTATTTCTCAAATTGAAGCTGATGACGCGCTGCGACACGATGGAAAGGCAGACCGGTGAGCAAGCGATTCTATTTACGAAACCCACCCCGGTGTACGTGCGTATCTTCGCTTCCTGGTGCTGGGAGTAGCATCTAGCACGTATCGATCTGGTCCGACGGTGTACGCCGCATGGCTCCCAACAAGCAGGGAAGCCCCACGTGGAAGCGATTTTAGTGCAGGGGTGCTTGCTTGGCACGGACTGTTTTGTCCTGACGCCTATAATAGGACGAGAAAGCCACTCTCTCCAGAGAGAAGAGCGAGCGAGAACATCGTCTACGGACCCTTTCTCCGCACACAGAGAGCATTTTGGGCGCTAGCGTACCACGAAGCAGGGCCGCCACACCTTGCCCGACTGTCCTACACAGCAAAGATACGGAAGACGTAACGTGAGACGACTCTAGGCAAGGGGCTCGAACGGGATGCGCGTGGCAGAGGAGTTCCGAGGATATTCCGGCGTGGCGCGCGTTTTTGCGGCCGAACTGGAGGGCGTTTTCTGTTTGTCATCTAGATCAAACACACGCAAACGTTATCTGGTGGGACAGTGGCGCTCTTGTCTGCGTGTGTTGGCCTCTGTTGGAATCAAAACCAATAAAAAAAAGAATCTTCAAACCGCACCCTTCGCTTGCAGATGACTTGAAAGAACATTCAAGACTGCCAGCAAGCTGGAGAAGAAACTACTAGAAAAGCGATATTTTAGGAATGGCTGAAATGTTAATTATGGACGATATACATTTTTGTAGAGTTTTCGGATTTTCTAAACAAGTATTTAATGCTCTACCAACCAGACAAACTGCATTAACTATCTTCGGGACGTTCTTTGCTCTAGCACGCTTGCGTACAGCTTTTGAACTCCATTTCAGTTCGTGATGTATTTTTCATTGGCTGCCATAGTAACATGTCTCAACAAAAAAGGAAAAAAAACATTCCTATTTCTGATTGTGAATCATTCGGGGTACAAAAGGCAGTAGTCACGAGAGCATACCCCCGAAACCACCCCTCTGCAGACCTCCAAGTTGTACGCAATTAATTATCAACAACATAGGGCGAAAGATATCGCAGGATAGTGGCGGTGCCTGATCCCTGATGTCGGTGTCGGGGCCGCCCCAGACGCCCAGAGGTCCTTCCGTACCTTCGTGCACCAGCGCTCCGCACTCTGTTGACGTTGCCTGACAGCCGTCACCAAGGGTAACCGTTCCAGTCCAGGGCTGAGGGTTGATTCATTCTTCCGAGTTTGCCCCCAAAATGCATGCGTGGCCGTGCGGTCTTTCGCACACACGGTTTCCCTATTCCCAGCTACGATTTCCGGGTTTGCGGGTGTGCTTGCGTGTTGCTTTTTTCTTCTCTCCTTGTTGTTTTCCTTCCCGTTTGCGCGTTGCTAGGTGTCTTCCGAGCCCTCGCAGTCAGTCCACTCCGGCGCCCTCCTGGGAAAAAGGGACGTTGAACTCACGAGCCTCCAGGACCTCCGGGTTTGATGCAATTTGATCGAGCTCGATCGGGGACGCCAATTTTTCTACCAGCTATTCGCTTTTACGGAACCGGTGCAAAAGGGTCAACAGGACTTCCTGTCCTGTGCAAGGTGTGGAGGGACATTACACGCATGTTCGAATGAAACTGTACACTGTTATGAGTGTTTATTAGGGATATAAAGCCTAAAAGGTTACAGTACGTCGTAAGACACACTCTCTCGTGGAGTGTTTACTTGGGTTTCGGTTGGAGATTTTAAGTAAAAAATAATCAGTTTGCATCGGAACCCCAAGACATCTATCTGGATATCAGACATGCACTAGACAACACAGGAAAGATTGAGTGTGGGGTGTGATGTCTTGGTTTGGGCTCAAAGGCCTGTTATGCAAAGCCTCCGTTTCGAGCCACTAGTCTGCCTTTACTACCAGATTGCTTGTCATTCGTTGCACGCACTCGCGTCTTTACGGCCCACTTCATCCACCTCCTTCTCTTCCAAAGACTACCACCATTATGGCGGGTCTGGGTCATCGCGACTTCTGCGGAGCAGGCACACGGGCCGATAAAAAAAGAAGCAAAACACAATAAACCCACCAGCGCAATGTACGACGCGAGATGATGCGGACAATCGTGCAATTTCTATGATCGACGACGCATCGCACCGTTGCATCACACCGGTTCGCTACTGGCTCGGCCTCCGTCTCAGAGTTTTTTTTCTCGTATCACTCCGAATGCAAATGCCGACTGCTGTGCAGCAAACACCGTGCTAAGATTACGGGTCAATGGAGATGATACCGCCACGCTTCCTAATTGCATCTACCATCTACCATTTCCGCGGCATCACGTGTGCCATCCGCGCGTATTAATCGCGAAATTACCGATCAGCGCGACAATACACACTCCTGAGTGCCACCACCATCTCTCACGGCCGAGGATGACAGATGCGCTCAAAACGTTTAGCCGTTTGCACGGTTTTCGACCGGACGGATGAGGGGCGCATTGCAAAGAGAAAAGGTGGTCGAGAGGGAAGCGAAGAGCGGGAGAGTGGTATCTTAATGATAAAACAAAACCACGCACTGTCTCCGTTGCACGAAGCTGGATGGCCAAGCGCCGGTGCCAAAATCAGCAGGACCATTCCGCACGGTGGCGAAAGGAATTTGCGCAACCAAATGCGTGTATGTGTGCTACCGGTGAGCGTGTGCGCGCCGGTCAGCATGCCAAACACGTTCCCATATTTTATGAATGCGATTAGGGCAAATACGTTTTCCTTCTCCTGTACCGTTTCCATTCTTGCGCGCGGATACGGATCGCGACTTACGCGTCGGCCGACGATGTAAGTATTATCCACGAGCACGAGCTGTGTCGAATTGGGCTGCATGGAAGGAACGGGGAAGCACAGCACCATATAGGATAGTTTTGGATGTTCTATAGTGCCTGCAACATCCTGCAGCTTCCCCGCGCGGGTTGGCCGTCACGTTGCCGTTGTTTCCTCTACAGTCGTTTCATCAATCAACTTCGCCATAATTAACGCTCGTGCAGTTTTCAACCCTGCTTTCTCCGTTCTCTCTTGTGCAAATCCCGCTACTTCCACCTACTCATACACACACATACTCACATACAAGCTCAATGGGTAAGCTTGCTCGCATGCAAAGCATCGTGATCACTTCCGCTTCTGGTGTGTCGAACGGAATGAACAATTTATTTTCAGCAGACGACAATGTGTCCGGTGTTATGCTGGTAATTTGAGCCACGCCTGAGAAGAATAAGTTAGTGAGAAGGAAAAGGGAGGATAACGATAGAATGAGATAGGAAGTAACATTTTGTTATAACGGGTTAGCTTGATGAAGCTGACACGCTAGAAGATGTGCTTCAGGATGTACCGTAAAGGTACTGGAGTCGTTTTTTTCATGAAGATTTATCATATGATGTTATTTGCTGTTCGTATGAACTGCTTGTTTTATTTCGGCAAATGGGAACTACTCCACCATCGACTATAGTGCTAACTTGAATCGACTATAGTGTCAGTCAGGCACTTGAATCTGGAACCACCCGTGCCCCGAACATTTATCAGCTCAGTAATATACTGAGTTAACCTCGAGCCACCTTCTGATTGTATGCTGGTCACACAGCTTTCAAGGAACCGAAATAACAAACCGATTAGCAAATCAGCGCAGGAAGTAATAACCCGGCTTGCTGCCATAAAACCCTTCCAAGCCGTGACTTCTATCGCCTTAGCAAAACCATCATCGCCAATAGTTAGAGCGGTTATTGGGTAAGCAGCGGCCGCTCTTTCTTGAGAACCATCAAGGCCACAACAGCTCCATGGAGAGAGATCAGAGAATGCTATCACGACTTCGGATTGGACTCACCCGGCTTACCCACACCTTTCTTTTGCAAACATCTTTGCAGTTTCTTTGGTGATGATATCTCCGTCTGTCACATCTTGACTGACTGCCATGGATATACTGCGGAATGCATCACCTGCCTACTGGACACCAGCACCGGCTCTCACCTCTCACCAGACAGCGATTGCCAACAAATACTTTAACCTTTATGAATAAATCTCATCACTTTCAATAAAATCACCTAAAAGCTATGCGTTTGCCAAGACTACCCAAGATGGCTTGCAAAGAAGAATGTTAGATTTTAAGATTTTAAGAAAATTTTATTGTTATTTAAATAAAGAGACGAATAAGTCTTACTGGCTCCAAGTCTCTACATACAAAAAAAATATTTTGAAACATCGGCAAAAATATAATATTGAATATTTGCCTACATTTCATTTTATCGATTGGTCCAATCTAATGATCTTTTATTTTAAAATTAGTTTTATTTCATTCATTTTCATGTAATGTATCGAGAGGATATTCTTCCCAACTTCCAAACAACGGGCAATCCTGAAATGATCTCACTGTGTATCTTCTAATACATGAGGAGAAGTCTGGATTCCCTAGGACATTCAGTTCCACAATGAGCGAATATGAATCATGTTTAGATTCAGAAAGAAAACTGCCTGGAATACACAGGCAAGCGCAAAACATTGAGCAGAGTTCAATCATCCGAAACCGTACCGGCACTCCCGGAATCGGAACAACCGCAAGGATGTAAAACAGTGAGGGTAACTTCTCCACCAGCTGATCGATGGATGTAAAAGTCTACACGCTTAACAAGCCTGCCTGTGGACGTGTGTTGCGATCGCATCTCTTATACTCTGTCCGATTCGAGCATCCGGAATGGAATGGAGTAACAGGGGCTGGTGATTGACTTTGCGGAAGACAACGCATTGAAAGCGTCTGCGATCTTAAAAGAGTGTGTGTGTGTGTGTGTGAGAGAGAGAGAGAGAGAGAGATAGAGAGAGAGAGAGAAATAAAAAGAAGAGAGAGAGAAAAAATAGGAGAGAAAGAGACAGTGAGACTCAATCTTCCTTTTTTCCGCTGCGTCTGTTTTTTTTCTCCAGCACATATTCCTAACACCTGCTGCAGTTTGTGGCGTTGCAGCAAACTGTGGAAAAAAATGAATAAAACGAGGAAGCCCACATTGAAACTGGGGGATAAAGCAAACTTGCACAATAATGCTCTTACCGCTCCTGCGGCTGGCCGGGAAACGGTTCACGTCACCTGCTCGCCGAGGCTATCAAAACCGCGCACGCGCTACAGAACATAAACCTGACCGTTTTCCCTTTCGGGGCATACACATACAAAGCTACATATAGAGAATCGGAGATCAATGAGCGAGATGTTTTGATGGTGGAACCTTTTTTTGTTGTTGTTAGGCCTTGTTTCCAGGTTACATTTTACGCAGAGCTTCTAACCCTGCAGCATGTGTACGTAGTACGAGGGATTTTAACGACCTCCCGAGACTGGTTGGTTGGGCAAAGGGAAAGACAGGGCCAGGGGAGTGCAGTGGAGTTGATATGATCGCGCACGTGCCCTTTCCGAGAGCGATCTGCTGTAATGGATTGCGCCCAAATAACACTCTCATCTTCGTTGGGACACGCTGGTTACGAGCTCTTTTGATGATTTCATTTTTATTTTAGCTCCAACATCCAGATCGCTTCTGTTGGATATGGGCTTTGAAAGACCAATTATAAATCTAGAGCTGGTATCTGATCAGAAGTTAAGGCATGAAAAAATGGTTGTTAGGAGAGATGATTTAGAAGTCTTGTATTTTGTTTGGATGCTTGGAACTTTTAAAATGAGTTTGCATCTGTAAGTCAGTCCGATCCATGTTTCGATCAAAATGGCTAGAACATAGAGCTGAATAATCAACTTCCTTTTTATTTTATTTTTTATACGGACGTTGGGAGTAATCATTGTGCATCTGGGAGTATCAAAGAGCTCTGAAGCCGACATTCACTAAAACATCCCAACTCAACGCAGGCTCCTCCAAAATCTGACCACTGCGAATGTCAACCGTCATCCGTTCTACCCTCGGCAGCCAAGCAGCGGAGGAGATCATCACCAATTCATTTATAATTCAATAAACACCTGTACCCGCGCCACCAGCTGATCATCATTAAGCGGCGCGCTACACTATTAAGCGGCGGAAGTCAAAACCGTCTGTGGGCCGATGTACGGAGCGCAGCGGTGTCGGCGGGACCGAGTAATGACCGTCGGAGAAAAAATAAATAAAAAAGAACGTGGAACGCCAGCACGAAAGGGAAGAGAGAGTATGCAGGTAGAGTGTGTCTGGTAGAAGCTGCTTCAGCGCTTCAGGGATGTTCATCAGCACACCATTCCCGCTCTTCTAGGGGATCTGGAGCTAATGAATTCTCGATCGTCTGGCTCATCTGTGCGAGCCACCGCAGGCTCCCTCACGCCGGGGATGAGAGCAAGGGATAACGATATCTCTCTCTCTCTCTTTCTCTCTCTCTCTCTCTGGCTCGCTCTCCTCTCTCTTTCTCTCTCTTCTCTCTCTCTCTCTCTCTCTCTCTCTCTCTCTATATATATATATATATATATATATATATATATATATATATATATATATATATATATATATATATATATATATATATATATATATATATATATATATATGTGTGTGTGTGTGTGTGTGTGTGTGTGTGTGTATATCCCTATCTCTTCCCTATCTCTCTCCGTCGCTATGGGTCATTAGCTGCACTGTGTCATCTCGCTGCTTCAGCCTCGCTTCAGCACGAGAGCAAATTGGACTATTCTCCCCAAAAATCAGCTGAGCGTGAACATGTCCAGCATCGAACCGGACCGCACCGGAGATCAGTGGGGCCTGGCGGGGATTAGTTCGGCGCGTGCTCAGCTGCACAGGCTGTACGCAGACAGGGCAAAGGCCTACAACAACAACAACAACAGCGAGCAGCAGGTGCAAACTGGCACTAGGAAGATGAAGCAGCGAGATACACGCTCGAGCTAGAGGCACATGAACGAGCACGTGCGCAGCACGTCAGTGGGTTCATCTGCCATAGTACGCTCTCCTTTCTCTTGCGACAGTGGGGCAGGCCGCCGGAGCAACGGCAGCATCGTATCAGCCGATCGTTCCCGAGGCAGGCAACGGCAACAGTTTTATTGTTAATTTTATTTTGTATTTCTCTCCGGCGCGGCACAACAGCTTGAAGCCGCCACAGCCCTTCCGCAACCTCGATACAGGCTCCGGCCGGTGCGTGGTTCGGGTCGTCGACACTCAAAGCGACGAACCTGACGAAGTCCTTGCCAGGGGAAGCCAGCGGCAAGTGGGTAATGGGGAAAGGTTAAGGATAACGGTTTTGGATTGGGTTGGTTTTTGCTTGTCTGTTTGGTTTTTGTGCGGGACGCACAAACGACACATAAACGTTTCCCTTTTGTAACAGCGTCAAGTATAGGAGGTTTTGCTGGATAAAAAAAGTAAAGGGTATTTTGAATCGGTATCAGGTGTGTTAGGGTGAATTGAAGGCATCGGTACCCGATATGCAGATGGTAAGGTATCGTATAATAAAGGTTTGGCTTTTAATTGTACATTCAACAGAGGCAATAATGGTACGGGGTCGGTCCTATGGTACAGTCGTCAATTCGCTTGACCTAACAACATATCCGTCATGGGTTCAAACCCCATAGAGACCGTACCGTACTCCCAATACATAGGATAGACTATGAGTAGTTAATTAACCACTGATAACCAAGCTACAAAGATATAAGCAGGCCTTGGCCGACAACGGCTGATACGCCGAATAAGAACAATAGTGAATCTGTCTGCATTGGTTTGACAACAGGGCTTATTAAAATACCCGTGTTTGCGTTACGCTCAAATTTCGTATAGTTCAATATCGACCACAGAAAAATCAAAGAGAGGAATCAAAAAGCTTGCTCAGAGACAAACTAAAGGTATCTTGACTTAGGATGATCTATTTCGGATCTTTATTACATCGAATGAAAATAGATAAAAACTGCAATAATTGAAAAGTATAAAACATATTTCAAAATAAAACATCAACGCTTGGGTCATACAACACTGAGTGAAACAGCCTTTTTCTGAGTTACCCTCTGACTAGGCCAGATAAAGTTGAGTTCCATAACGCATAACGCGCTCTGTTAAGAAGTACATCCGATGTGGTTAATTCTAAACGAAACAGATCAAGATCATAATAGCAAGATGTTCTTCCATTCCCGAAAAGCATGAGCATGTAACAGGAAATATCTACAATGTGTCTTAAAAAAGCCGGTACAAAAACCATTTGAAAGTGTCTAGTCGATATGGCTTGAGGTACTCACAGCTTCGTGGTCCACTATGCTTGAGGAAAGGTGTCCGGGTACCAATATCGCTTCCTAATTACCGTTAGTTTGTTTTCATCATTGTAGCATGCCCCAACACTGTCTCCAAACCGCTGAAACAAAACTCCAAAAATATATGCTTCCTTCACTCTCCAGCTACTGAACCCTAGCTCAGCTCATTATGGATTCCGGTTCGGATCAATCAAACTTTTCCTGAGGGTACGTGCGTGAGACAACGCGGTGCGAACGGTAGAGAGAGAAAGAGAGAGAGAGAGAGAGAGAGAGAGAGAGAGAGAGAGAGAGAGAGAGAGAGAGAGAGAGAGATATAGCGTAAGATGTCACATGCGTTCATCGATCACGCCGGCTGAACTCCATCCCGGATGACAAAGGGTTTGGAGGAGGTTCACTCATAACCGGGTACCAACATTCCACATCCATTCCTCTCCTACACAGCTTGTTGGGGTGGGTGGTTGTTGACGGATCCGATACTCCCAAAGCCGTGTCCTCATTTCCCCAGGAAAGGAAATCTTTCGGCGGGCGCTCTGTTGGATGGCTGGAAGCAGCAGCAGCAGCAGAGAAAACCAATCAAAATCGAATAGACGTGCGTGTCTGCATGTGGGCCCACAGCTAAATATGGAATGAGGCAGTTTGGGGAGGTGGATGGTGCAGTTTCGGCAACGGGGGGATAGTGGGACACACACAGAGAACCATCGGCACAGGGAAATAATGAATAAACCTATTAAACCGTCCGGGCTCTGGTCAGGCCGGGATTGTGTTGCTGGTGTGGTACGTGAAGCACAATATTAATGAGCTGCTAGGTCGTGCACTTGGATTCCTCCGCTGGCCAACCGATCATCCAACTGATTTGAAAGAAAAAAATAACAGCCAGAGAAAAGCACAGCAAACTAATTCATGGGTGCTGCTTCATCATTTGTGTGGTTTAATCAAATATTATCTCTAATAATGTAAAATTGTAGCTTTATTGTAAATTCATGCGTTGCCTTTCCCCAGATCCCTACAGGCCTAATACGAGATCAACATACCAAAGCTGACCCGTTAAGCCACGCCCCTAAATCTCACATCTTGTATTTGGAGTGTGAGTGAGTGCTCCGGCAGAGTTGCTCGGGATGCTGCACGTACAAGATGCGGATGCTGTGATTGGTTAGCCTGAACGAACTTTCGGCTAGCGCGAGCTGCGAGAGTGAACCTTTTTGATTTGGGGGAATTAAATGATTGCAAAGCAACAAACGGCCGATTTTAACATGTATATTTTATAATATAAAAAACTCTACAATTTAAAATTACTAGCATAGCAATTGATATAAGAAAGGCGTAGCGTTTACTTTTTATAATTTTGATGCATTTGGTTCGAGTGTAAATATTCGGGCCAAACTAAACAAGTAATTAATTCTTAATTTTATCAAATATTTAAAAATAGTTGCGACTTGAACGATATTTTTTAATTCGAATTTTTTTACATTAATTAGTAGTGCACATTAGTAGTGTAACTATTATGTACATTAATGTACATTAGTAGTGACTTTCATGTAAAATAACCAGTTCTCTATCCTGGGTGACCATGACAATCATACATAATAGCCAGAAACTCGTCTTGGACTTGGAATAACGTCCTTCACAGAATTATTCCAGATAGTCAGTTCTTGCTACTGGGGAACGGTCTATTCTACACTTGAACCCACAACGGGCATGTTGTTAAGTCGTGCGAGTTAATGATCACTGAACCGCTCCAAGGATAACCAGAGACTATAAATTTCCATTTTTCCGAAAAGTAATTACGTGTTTTTTTGGAATATTTTGCAATTAACAATTTAAAAAATCACAAGTGAACATAATGTGTTGTGCTATTACATTGCAAATAAGTGGTGGGAGCTTGTAATCGGAGCTACCCGATTCCGAATTCGTGCTCTGAATCAATTCCGGAGCCGATTCCGATGCTGGAATAGATTCCGGAGTCGATTCCGGAGTCGGCTCCGCAATCGATTTTGCGATTAGAATCGGCTTCGGGAACGGAATTGAACTGGAAATCGCTATTTGCCCCGGTAACGGAATAAGGATTGACTCCTGAAATGAAAGTAGCTCCGGAATGAGAATCAGTTCTTGAAATGAAATAAGAGGTTTCAGAAACGAAATTAGTCTGATAATCTCCATGAAGATGGACCATTTACAAGTAAATTTTGATTATTTGCGGCTATCAATACGTATTATCATTGGACTCAAACGCCTATTCTTATGGAGATGCCGAAACCGATTCCGTTTCGAAACTGATTCTGATTTCGGAGTCAATTCCGATTCCAGAGTCAATTCCGGAATCAATTCCGGAAACTGATTTCGGACCTACTATCTGGAAGTGATTCCAATAAACTTAAGAGCTAGCCGTAATCGATTCCGACAAAAACTTCATTTTTTCCATCACTAGTACAAATACAGTGGAATCCCTCATAACGAGTACCCTTTATAACAAGTTTTTTCGCATAACGAGCAAATCTGAATGCTCGTCAAATACCTCTCTGAACGAGGTGTTGTTGTTGTTGTTGTTTAAATTTTTAAAGAGGGTTTGGACCTCTTAGGATCTTTTTCGCCTCCGCCTACCGTTAAATCTTCCGCTGATCATACGTATTCTAGATATTCGTAAATATTCTTATCAACAATTACTCATTTACACAATTATTCATTTTTTTTAATACGAGTGAGTCGCTGGAGTGGATTACACTCATTACGCGAGGCTCCACTGTAATTTTTCCTAATTTTTTATTACTAGATCGATGCACATGAAAGGTCATAAACCGAAAACCGGTAATTGTAAAGCAATTTTTAGATGCATATACTTGAGTAACTGAAATTCGGAGATTTCGAAACATCCAAGGATTAATAAATATTGCTAAAATTATCCTCCATATTTTAACATACCTTCCTTGCATGGTATCCGCAGCGGCAGATCAACCACTACACAAACTAAGCAGCCGCTTATGGACCCGAGGTTGCGGAAGGTCCAGAAAAAAGTCTCACAGCTCTGCTGGCTTCCTAGCACATAATTACAGTAGATGACCGCTAACTGGATGTGCTTTACTGGAGTTTTTTTTTTAAGTGAAAGTTCGTTAATTAGAGTGATTCTCAGTTAAAAATCACATAGTGGTCGAAATATGAAACATCCGGAATCTTACGAAAGGAAATTCTTAGCAAATATGCATTTTTCTCACAAATTTAAACTCTCAGTTAGCGGTCACCTGCTGTACCTAGATATTTTTTCTGGCTGAGAATACCTCGATAAACCTTCTCGACGGATCAAAACATAACAACATAAAACGGACGAAGTTGTTAAATTACAGGTGTATTACCATCTTTGATATACATACTCCTAAAAAATCCTGGATTTCCGTGAAGTTCCAATCTTTACCGATTAGCAAACAGCGCCATCTGTTGTGTATTTATTTGTGGAAAAATATCCATACCACCTACCCGGATGTATGACCACATTTTGTATGGGAGTTTGCTCACACTCAGAATAAAAATTGTATATCTTTGGCTGTAACTGCCATATTGATTTCAAACTTTCAATAAATATGCCGTATTGTAGTATTGAAAAACTCTGTATAAAACAATGATTTTTTTACATTTACCATCCCTTTCTTCTATAACCACGTACGGGTATCTCATACATTTTGTATGGCATCTTTCATTTCACTTTGTTTCTCATAACCATATAGACTTCAAATTTGTAGTGAAGATGTGTTTTATTGTTTTATAAGATACATAGAAAATAAGATTGTTTTAAGTTATGTGTTATGTATTTTTTCCCGTAAACGTGTAAATAAATTGTATAAACGTATTCCGATTAAATTTGACTCTTTGGAAAAAACAGGCATAGAAAATGGGATGGGTAGAATTACCGAAGAAAACAATGTGTGGCGGATTAAGGATATTGGGGGCTCTAGGCGGAAAGACGAGTTGAGGCTCCCTGTAAATGTTGTTGGGGCGGGGAGGGGAGGATAGCGACACTAAACTTGCTGTTGGGAGGTTCAACGGTAAATTTGAAGTGCCGTCGGAGGCCCCTTCAATCATCAGTCACAGGCTCTAAATTTTTTTCTGCTGGGGGGGGGGGGGGGGGTGCACATTTAGGGTGAGCATACATAGAAACAGGTTTAACACTAGATTTACGAAACCCATCATTGTGACGGAATTTAAACTTTGCAGTGAAATACTAAAAATATCTTTCGTTTTTTCATTATTTTTACTTTTCGTAAATTTATCATGATTTCATTTCATCATTTTCATAACTTTCATTGATTTTCAGATACATATGTACATAAGTATATCTATCTGTACGGAACCCGTCAAATTGAATGGATGAATTGAGTACATTTAGTTTATTTAATTAAGTTATTACATTTTCCAACGAAAGTAAATGTAAGAATGAAAGAGAACTATAAACAACTTATTATCATAAATATCTTGATAAATGATTTAAATAAAGTGGTTTCAAACGGAATTGCAGATCAACTTATTCCTCGTGTTTTTCGAAACTCCCGCAGGCATCGGTCAAAATGTGGCAACACAAAGATATCGGTTCATGTGTTCGGTGCAACTATAACGACTATTACAATAAATTAGCATTGTGCAGACAATGTGTTATGGAAATCAAAACATGTTAAATGATTCATAATATTAATAAAATAGTTATTCATGATTTTAACCAATCTGAAAACGTATTTTTATCCATCCGTCAAATTGACGGGTGTCCGTAGAGATAGGTATATAAGAGACGCCCGATACCCCCCTCGTAGGTTTAAAGGAGAGATATCGATGAAAAAATAACAATCAAATAGATTTCCTACAGATAAGTTCGTTCTAAACACTAAATCTTGATACTCTTAGATTAGTAAAATATGGAATCATGACATTCTTGTCTTAGGTCAACGCAATAATTATATAATATGTTAACGTATGTTAAAAACGAAAAAAGTAATTTACTAATTACAATATTATTTAAAATATTTTTGGACTGTTCCTAATAAAATAAAAAAAATATTTTAAATTCTTACGATACGTTCTGTTCTTTTCAGTTGTGATTTTGTAGTCCCATACAAAATGTATAACCTACGCATGTAGGTGTTTAAAGATGGAAGAGATGCAAATTAGAAACAATTAAAATTAAATTAAAATTGAAAAAAAAATAATTTTGAATTTTTCAATGCTTGTTAGCAAATAGTAAAAGGCATATTTATTGAGAGTTTGAAGTCAAAACGATAATCACAGCCAAAGATGTACGCGTTTTATTTCATGGATGTGTAAACTTTCATACAAAATGTATGACCAACCGGAGTAGGAACCAAAGGATATTAAAAAAAATTGTTTACCTAAATTTTTTAAAATCTGTGAACTTTCGATTTTTTTATCTGAAAGGAAACATGTTCTTCAAGGTATTGCTTAAATTCCAAGTCAATATCCGAATTTTATCAAAAGAAAGTAATAGCTAAAAAGCAAAACATACCCATACATACATACTAAAACATAGTTGGATAGGTGGTTATAGAGATGAAGGTTACATTATTTTGCGGCTAACCAATACAACATTTTGTGATTCGTTACCAATCTGCACAAGACCAAAAGATTATAATTAAAAAAAAAAACAAAATGCATGCATGTAATTGTAACAATAGATAAATATATTGAATAGATAGATGTACAGTTTAATACCATTTGCATTACAGCATTCCTTTCGAAGGATCGTACAATAATACAAAAATCATTACCGGCAGCACGCCTCTTTTGCTCGTATGCCTAGCGCTTTGGGTTTGATCGAGTGATACATTTTTCTTCACAATAAACCGAACCGAACTTTGAACTTTAATTTAATTTGCTATACACATCAACACTGAAAAGATAATGTAAATAATCGAAATAAACTATTTCAGACATTTAAATGCTCCTTATGAGCGGTATAAAGCGTACACTGTCCCTATACATATTGCAGAATGGAATAGCGCGTGGTCCGAACAGCCACCTAGTCCCATTCGCTGTCGGCCTGCTGCCAGTTTTCGACGAACGGTTTGTCGAGCGCATTGATCATTAGATGGCCACAGTACAAACATTCGGACGAGATGATGGCCTCGATTTCGCTCTTGAGCTTTTCCTTGTGTGAGATGGGCGGTACGGGGGCGGCCTCCAGTGCGTTGGCCGATCCTACTCCAGCCGATGCAGCACTCTCGACCGCGTGCTGGGCCGTAGCGAGCGATTGTTTCAGCATCGTCAACCGATCCGACATTTCAGAACCTAAAATCAAAAACAAATCGTAAACATTTATTTTATCGTGCTTTTCGCAACAAAACAAAAAAGCGGAAGCTACAAAATAGCACCGCCGTACTCACTCAGGTACGGCAGCACCTGGCGCTCGAGACAGTCAGCATGGAACTTGTGGCCGCAGTGAAAGACGAAGAACGGCTTCAGCATCAGATAGACGCCGCAGACGGTGCACTGCTCCTGTGCGCTGACCGTCACCGACCGGCTGCGGAAGGTTTGCAGCTCCTGCCGGACCCGGTTGGCGGACTTGGCCGACTCTTCCATGTCGCGCCGCTGCTCCTGTATCTTCACGTTGTACTCCTTCAGCGAGCGGCAGATCGCCTCCTTGAAATGGTCGATGCGCTGAAAGTCGGAAAAGTAGGGCAGCAGGTCCTCGATCCGGAGCTGGTCACACTCCTGCAGTATGCCGAGCGCTCGCTGGACTTCCTCGTCCCGCGTGCCTTTGATTTCGTGCTCGGCGATCAGTAGCCACAGCCGCTTGCGCAGCACCCGATCGCTTGGCTGGGCAGCCGTTTGGCGGGCGAGCTGTCGGGCGGCCTCGGCATCCTCCAGGGTCAGCGCTAGCCGCACCGCCGGCACCCACATCTCGAGCAAGCATTGCAGGAACACGCTCGCCGGCCGGATGTCGTGGCGGAGCGCGATCCGCAGCGCGTAATGCGGATCGTAATGCACCATCGTCGTATCGCGGCCCTGCGACTCGAGAAACGTGAGCAGCTGGTCCGGAAAGTGCACACCGTACAGCTGGATGAGATAGTTGTGCAGGGCCGGCTCGACGCAGCCCCGCGAATGGATGCAGTACTCGAGGTAGCGCACCGTTTCGTGTGCGTGCTGCGGCGTATCGAGACAGAGCAGCGCCGGCATCAGCCGGACCGGATCGAGCCGGTGCCCCTGCCCGATCAGCATGCTGACCGTGGCCGCCGGCAGCACCTCCATCGCGATCGGCGCATACTGGTAGACGAGCTCGGGCCGGTTCTGGGCACTGAGCACTCCGAGCGCATCCTCGTACCGGCCCTGGTTAATGTACTGCTGCAGTACCGACTCGTAGTCCTGGTTGATCGTGGTCAGCGCGGTCAGATTGTGCGTGTCGCCGTACGACGCCATCAGATCGTAAATGGCGGTCCGGTTCCGGCGCACGCACGCCATCACCGGCCGGCTGGCCATAAACGCTTCGAACTGCTTCTGCAGGTCGCGCGTCGCCTTTTCGCCCCCGCCCGATCCGCGCTGGTGGGACAGCTCCACGAGAAAGAGCTGCACGATCCACACGATCAGCATGGTGATTTGCGTTTTCTCGTGCGGCTTCAGCTGCCCGAGCCGGTTGCGCAGGTAGAGCAGCAGCGCTTGGTTGCTGTTTTTCTGCAGAAACTTCAGACACACCTCCTCGAAGCTGAGCTGCGTTTCGGAGAAGATGGCCGCCGCTTGCAGGTAGTCGCCGGCGTAGAAGTACGACTGCGCCTGCTTCACCAGCACAATGTCCCGGTGGGCCGGATTTTTGTTGCAGTACTGCAGGGCGAGCTCGAACTTTTGCCGGTCGGCGTACAGCCGCCAGGCGTTACGCTGCTCGTTCACAATCTGCAAATGGGGAGGGCGACAGCGTTAGCATGCGGCCGTAAGCTCCACAAACGAACTGCACCCCTTATTACATTACCTTGTAGCGAAAGATCAGCTTGTTGCTGTACACGAACGTAACGTTCGAGCGGACGTCCTTCACGATGTTGATGAGCCGCCCGTACTGCTCGACGAAGTACTCCTCGTACACGACCTGATAGTCCAGCAGCGAGATCGCACTGACGTGGTCCGCGTACAGCAGCAGCGCGTGAAAGTCAGTCAGTATGAACGAGAGCGGACAGTTCGTGCGCGGCGCCACCTTGTGCGAGTTGGTGGCGGGCGGCACGTACCGCGGCTCCGGGTACGTGATCAGCTCCTTCTGCACCACAAACTGGGCCTGGTTGATGGCGGGATCGATCTCCTGATAGTTGATGCCGTGCTCCGTCAGGCAGCCAAAGCTTTTCGGGAAGTCCTCCTCGTAGTTGAACACCAGCTTCGGCCAGCTGCCGGCACTGGCCGAGCCGCTGCCGCTGCCCTTGCCGCCGCCCACCGACAGCTCCTCGAAGTCGCGCAACTGGTCGTCCACGTTCTGGTACGGGCCGAACACCTTCTGCAGGTAGCCGCCGAGCTTCAGCTCCTGCGCTGCGGTGGCTGTCGAGCCAGCAAGTGAACCGCCACCCGGCCGGATCGTGTTGTGGAACTTGTACAGCCGGTCCACCGTCAGCACCAGCACGATGCAATGCAGGCTCTTCTGCTCCGTCTTGAGATAAAACTCCAGCCCGGTGATTGGGCGCTGCTCGCCCTTGCCCACGTCGAACGCGTGCCGCACGTTCTGCTGCACCAGCTTGTCGCCACTTTCCAGCCCGACCTCCGCCTCCCAGATCACACCGTGGGCCGTCCCGAGCAGTATCGGCCCGGTGCTCGTCTCGGACGTGTTCACGTGGTTGAACCCGATCGCGGTAATTTCTTGGTCCTTCAGCTTCGTCACGAACTTGGGCTTGAAGCTGTTGCGCTGCAGGTAGAGCAGCTCGGGCGTGAACCCGGGCGATTTGGGCAGAAAGGTAAGGAACAGGTGCGCCCCGAGCGGATCGACGTAGATGCTCGACGGACGCAGCCCACCGATCGTCTTGTCGATCGGCACCTCGGTGAACTTGTCCGGCTGCTTCAGGTTCATGCGCAGCACGGTCAGGTTGGTCATCAGCATCATCAGCCAGTCGTTCTGCACCGAGAGGAAGAGGATGCCAGACGGCAGGTTCAGGTTCATCTTTTGCTTGGTGAAGATGGGCACCTCCTTCCGGGTCCGCACGCTCACGTACCCGGACGTTTTCGGCTCGGCGCTAGCATCCGGATCGGTGGAGCTTTCCCGTATCAGGTCGCTCGAGTACTGGTCGAACATGGACGCCATCGCGACACCGTCACTCCGGGGCGCTGTCTAGCCAAAGCGGAAGCGCGACTCGGCACAAGCTAGCTGCTTCCGTTTTTCGAAGGAACAACGATTGCTTACACTTTGCAGTGGGTGGAAAGTGAATCACTGCCGCGATATGGAAAACGGTCGATAAAGCTGCGACAGCTTACAGCTGAACCCCAAAATAAACCGATGCTGTCAACAGCCCAACAGATGATAAAGAAAGAGTTTGCTTGAAAACTATGGCAGCCTGTTTCATTTTCTTGCAGCAACGAATTCAAATTCACATTGAACAATACGTTTCCGTAGTCCCAATGACCAAATTTACACCTTCATCTCTACGACCGTCATACCCGGGTGTCTCATGCATTTTGTATGGGAAGTTATTCTTTTTCAAACTAAAAATTCAATAACTTTTGTTGTATCGAAAATTAAAAGTTCAAATTTTATACAAAGGTACGGACATTAGTCTCATTTACTTGAATGAAGGAATGGGAGTTTTTAAATCTCGTTTACTATTTTTTAATATTTTTTTTTGGACAATTAGCCTTTTAAATTCAAGATTTTTTTCTGTTAAAAATACATCAAACGTACCTTTCTGCATTCATTTTTGAGGTGATTTTCAATTATTGATTCATTTTTTGATTGTTTTTGCATATTTTTTATACCCAATATTACAAAAAATATATGCTTGTTGATTACAATTTCATAAATATAGAATTATATAAAGAATACAAATTCTGCAACACTTATCTCTGTTGGTATTTTGTTTTATAATGCAAATATGATAAGAAGGGAGTACATTTGAGGAAAAAGTAAATCATAATTTACAGACGGTCCCCGAGATACACGGTTAATGGGAACCGAAAACTGCCGCAAAATACCGCGTATCTCGAATTTCCGCGTAAGTCGAATCTCGTGGTTTCCAGCTAAAATATCACTAATTCTCGTGTAATTTTGCAAGTAGGGGGTGGTTTTAGTCACTTTATGAGTTATTTGATATGATTTTGACTGAATATAACAGTTTTAAACCTTTTGAAATAGTTTTTAACATTCGATCAAAACGCAAATTATTTGGCAATTTATAATTGATGTGTCAAATCAGTACAAATTGCTCAAATAATTGTCAAATTTAAAAAAAACCGCGTATCTTTGAATCCGCGTGTAAGAGGTACCATGTATCTCGAGGACCGCCTGTATATTTGAATAATACTTACTTACTTATTTATGAAATAAATAAATATTATTTATGAAATTATAATTATTATTTACATTAATAAATCATTATTTTATTATTTTATTTTATGAAATAAAATTATTATTTGATTATTTTATGAAATAAATAAATAAATCACTATCAATTCTATTACATTTCCTACGCTATGTCCTACGCTAATTTCTAAGCTATTCATAAGCTGCATGTTTACTACCTGATATGGTTTGTCGACTAGAACTGGAATTGTATCGGTTCAGACCAGGATCAGGTAAAAGTATCGTTCCGAATCCCAGTCCGCAACAGTTCCAGGTACTATTACGTGAAATTAATGAAATCGGGAGCTGTTTCTAGATCGGTATGGGTTTATGATCAGTTTCTGGATCAGTATGGGTTCATCATTGGTTCTAAGACCGGTATGGGTTCAGTATCAGTTCCAGGTCCAGTATGGGTTAACTATCAATTCTAGGACCGGTATGCATTCACGAGCGGTTCTAGGGCTTGTATGGGTTCAGTATACAAAGAACGTCTCCGGCTTCAGTCGTGGCCACAGGGAAATGTGACTAAATCTTGATTTTGCTATGTATTTTTTTGTACTGTTACCCATCTCAATTAGGCCACATGCCCCGTTGAAGATTAACTAATAAATAATAATAGCAATAATAATAAATATTGGGTCCGGTATGGGTTCAGCATCAGATCTAAGAGCGGGATGACTCTTAAGGGGTCGTCATAAGTACTTAATTTAAATTGAGTTTCGAGACCATTCTTTTCGGCGTGCTCTTTACAGTAAAAAGGAACTTTAAAATTAAATTGCATAACCCTGTATCCTGGTCAAATGAACTAGCATATTACAAAATATTTAAACAAATTAATAAATGAAGCTCTAAAATTGCCATTTCTTCAAAAAAGTAAATAGGACTAGTGCCTTTGTCTTTAAACCAAATTTGAAATTTTAATATTCATTACATAAAAAGTTTTTAAAGTTTTAAATTTGAAAGCTATCAATTTCCCATACAAAATGTCGTTGAGATAAAGAGTAGAACAAAAAATTAAATTAGTATTTTTATTACTTAATATAAAATTAAATTATTAAATTTAAATAAAATTCCAAAAGATACGTGAAAAAATTGAGTCGCTACCATATTTCAATAAAAAGTTATATCAGTTTGAAAATGAAAATTATGCCCGGATAGCCAGTCGTAGAGTTGAAGGAAAAATGTGCAAATCATTCTTGTCATAACGCGAAACGTGCGAAAGACTCGTGAAAACATACGGTTCGTTGAATAAAAATGATAAACATGATTAAATGTTTACTCAACAGACACTAATTACAAATGTGTAAATATCCAAATGTACAACAGAAATGACACGGACGGATGGCAACAACAGTGCGTCAACAGTATGTGTGTTCTTTCTCCTAAAATTTTATTTCCATAAAACTGTATCGCATCAGCAGGGTTGAAAGTAGAGGTAAAGAATAAAAAGTGTAAAAGAACTGTTCTGCCTCCACTGTTCTGCCCCGTTTACCCGCGGGAAGCGTGGGACAGCGACCATTTGCTTCCCGATGGCAACTCTTCTCTACATAGTAACTCCTACTAGATATGGCTTTGGCATTCACATTGTGTAGTATATCTGGTGAGTGTGTGTGTATGTATCTCTGTCCCTCTCTCTGCTTGTATCTGTTTCTATTCTCAATCTGGGCGCGCATGATTATTTCCAGTTATTTCACTAATCGTAATTCCATTTCTACTCTCATCACCCTTGTTCGATTCTCACTCTTGCGTGTTAACGTTCCTTCTTCTCCTGTACAGCTTGGTTTGGCCATGGCGAGAGGGTAAAAGTCCTACAAATCTGGCGCACGTCTATCTGACCCATCCACACAAGTGCAAAGAGCATGTTTAAGTGTGTATGTGTGCAGGTTTTTTTTTTTGTTTATGTGGACACATCGCTATATTGGCCAGGAAACCATCTACCATTCATTCTGTACACAGTCGCAATTAGAAAAATATCACAATAGAGATAGCTTTAACCCTTGTTTTTGTTTGTTTCAAGAAAAAACGATACATTTCCTTAAAGCTGTCGGAAGTGTCTCCGGCGATGCTCAACAACAATTCGGTTGGTTTCGTTGTCTGCTGACGAAGTAAGTTCAGTAGAGACACCTCGACCAGGTGGAATAGAGGAGGACAAGGGAAGGGATACTGGATGGTTAAAGAAAAAAAAGTTTTCTACAAATTGATGGACCGTCATTGCGCGGCTCCTCTAAAACCTTTTACATTCTTACATCCTAATATAATATGTATCTCATCCCCTTCTCTCCTCCCCTCCCACGCGCCTATTTCACCTTATTGAAAAGTTTTTCACTACTGTCTGCTTTCCCAATGTCTTTTCAAGTACTACTAATCTCTTATCACACCAGCGAATTTTGTTCTCGATTGGCGTTTGCAGCTGTGCGACACAGCAAAGGTTCCACCTCCACTTTAAGTAGTATTAAAATTCATAAATTAAAACCGCACATATACACCTTCCACTTCCTGTAGTTTCGCACAGAATATTTTGACTAACTGCCGACGGCTGATGTGACCTATGGCGTATGTATGGCCACTTGGAGTAATTCAAATCGACTGACTTGTTGCGCCCCATTAAGTAGTAGTGTTCTTTGTTTTCCCAAACAGTTTCAAAGTCCTGATCTAGCAACGTTCAAAAAACGGTTCCACAGAGACCGGTGTTGAAGTATCAAAAGATCGCTTCTGGTGAATCCGACTCTGCCCCCCCCCCCCCCCCCAATTGTATATAGATATAGACTGTATGTTTATGTACAATATGCTGTTAGGTGTGTGGGTGTGGGGTCAAATCCCAATCCGGACACGATTTCTACGAGTGTGTTCAATTCACTGAAAATTCAACTGTAATGCTTAATTTCATCGTTCTTCATGCTGGACACCCCGCTGCAGCACGGCGCTCCAGAGGAAGTTGATTCGTACGCCGGAACCATGTTGTACTCCACCGTGGGAGAACAAAGGCAACATTCCTCCCTCTCTTTCTTATCAATTTGCTCTTCCGTCCAGTTTCGACTTGATTTGTTCGCTGGCTCCGCTCTGCTAATACCTTCTCTAGCGGAATGTTTCAGAAACAAACACAACATTGTTCCAAACCTTCCTAGGCACCTCCCGTACCCTCACCATCGTGACAGACAAACGGAGACGGGCCACGGGTTTCAAACGTCCACTGACACAACGTCCCCATTGATCGACGAGTTGGTGGTGCTGGTGTGCAGCATCTTGTTGCCATCGTCGATGAACGTTTCCGTCTCCTCGTACAGGTACGGAGGCACCATGTGTTCGCGTCGCCGCCGCTGGTAGATAACGCCGAGCGCAAACACGCTTACGATTGCAAACGACGCAATAAGACTGCCGGCGAAAATTACTGCAAAACAAAAAAGAATGAAAAACGACAATAAACATTTGATCGCCGTGTTGCGCCCTGTGACCCCCGGTGATGCGGTGTTTGTACACCAACATAACCCAATACTAACCGGCAATCGTTTCCGCACGTGTTGTCGCATCCGACGAACCCCCGCCGTTCGGATCATTGTCGTCGTCGTCGTCACGCGAACCATTGCGCAGTATGTGCTGGATGTGGTTCACGTTCCCAGCCAGATAGTTCGGCGGCGCGAGGTTCAGTATCTCGCAGAACAGATAGTACAGATCAACCGTATCGAACGGTTCCACCGTCAGCTGCTCCCGTATCGCTGGACCGTACGTGAAGAAGATGGAGTTCATGGCGAGCTGCGCATTATCGTACCCGTGCATGCCATACTGCGTATCGGGTGTCACTGTGTGGGAACCATTCGAGCAAAACGGGTTAATTATTATTTTTTCACAGCTCTCAAGCTCCATGCGAGGCTTGAACTCGCGACGGGCAGATTGTAGGGGGGGGGGGGATTGGGTAAATTAAATATTTTGAAAAACATACACATCTAAAGATTAATAAGGCTTTTTGGACCGTTCCTCCTAAATTAAAAAAAAAAAAATATATATATATATATATATATATATATATATATATATATATATATATATATATAATATATATATATATATATAAATCCCTGGAGACATATGATATGAGATTCATGATTCCTTGGCATATTTAGAGATTTATGATTTTTTGAAATATTTTCGGCTTTACCATTTCAATGTTTTTTCAATACCTCACCTTTTAGCAGAAAGTAAGATTTATAAACAATATTCTCTGGCTATCATATATGATAGCCGGGGCCTTTCAGAGAGCATTACTGGCTATCATATAATATAGCCATAGGCAGAGGCGACCAAGCTAAATCTGCACATGTTAGTCCGCTTTTACAAGCGATTGATTTTATTAAAATTGCACATATGAACGGAAAACTAAATCTCAAAGTAGTATATTCTAACAAGTAAATGTCTTTAATGTGTTGATAACGCTGATAGCAATCAAAAGTTGTTACGAACTTTTGAGATAATTTTTAAAGTGAGTGATTTTGAAGGCCTAAACCTGACATACTTTCGATCTCTTCCATATTAGCAATAAAAGCTCACATAACAATAAACCATGAATAAGATACTGGGTTGTTTAATGTAATTTTTTTAAAGAACTTCGTCGATGTTCTCGATGGCAAGGACGACAAGTCTACAAATACGCAAGTACAGGATAATCACTGTCGGACACTTGGATTTCAGGCATTCTTTATGAATCTGTGAAACAGGAAATCACACTAACTTTGTTGTGAAAGTGGCTTTCACCTCTCATATACACGATTGAGCAAATGAATGAATTGCAAAATCTTATTTACAAATACAAAAGAACAAATGATTAAAACTTCAATATTTTGTTAGGCTTCCAAATTTTCCTCTAGAGTAGTGTCGGGTTTCATGAATCTTTCGTTGAGAACATGCATATGAATCTTCAGTGATGAGTGATTCGAATCTCGATTCGAATCTCTAAAGATTTATGAATCTCTATAAATTCACAAATCATCAAAGTTTCATTAATTTTCAAAGATTCGTGAATCTCTAAATATTTATGAATCTCTAAATATTCATGATGCTCTAAAGATTCATGAATCTTCAAAGATTCTTCTATAAGATCTTCTATTAATCTATAAGATTCATAAATCCATTTAAATTCATATGTTTCCCGGGTTTTATGAAACTTTTGAGATGTATGATTTCCAAAATATTAAATTTACCCAATCCCACCTAAAACATAAACATACCAAATTCAAAAGAATCTTCACATTGTTTACTTGGGCTCGAAAACGTAAAAGACTCTTAGCTTAGAAAGGCGACCAAATGTGTATTTGTTTTGAAAGCCTTGTGTAGAAAAAGAAAATTTTCTTTCATCAACACTAGCTAGTATTCGAATATAATTTTGATAAATTTGCACTGCCAGAATCAATGATGATGGAAAACCTTAACATATGCAAAATATGGAAGCCTAATTACACGCAGACTATGGATACCATTAAAATGATGTAATAATCGCCATAAAAAGGACGGAAGAAAATTAATCCCTAACGAATTCAGGTTTATGTATTTGGTATTTGGTAAAAAGATAAATAATACGAATAAAGTATTGTTTGTTAATATTGATACACTTTGGGGACTTGGGCACTAAGGAAACTAGGGGCCCCGATTTAGATCCTCCGCTTAGGGCCCCGAGATGGAAAAATACGCCTCTGGTCACGGCACTAAGGGTGTTGAGTAAATTATTGCTACCTTTAAATTAATTTTCACGAAACGCTATAACCAGTATTCGCCGTTTCAGACACCTCGTAAGGTTTCCTACCGATAGGGGGCATAACCTTGCCAGACGGTAATACAATACGCTGAGCTGCGGTTAAAAGGTGAACTAATCCTTTGACCCTGAGCAGACTTTCAAGAAAACCCGAGGCCCTACCGAGCGTTACTGGAACAAAACAGGCACATGGCTACCTACCTTCGACGCCAAAGTGCTTCCGATAGTACTCGACCGTGCGCCACATATCGTCGAACACGTACCCGAGCTGCGCCACTGCCGTAATGGGGCCGGTGCGGCGCGTATTGTTGTACTGCCACCGGGCGGGCAGATTCTCCACCATGTACACCTCGAACCGGCCGTCCGCATCGGCCGCCCGCCGCAGCTGCCGGTACAGCTCCGATCGGTCCTGCTCGACCTTCGGCACGATCTGCAGCACCGGCGTGGAGCCGTACGTATCGTACCGCAGCTCGGCCGACACCAGCGAGGTCAGGTTGATGAAGTTTTTCGGCATCACCGACTCCATGCCGTGGTCGCTCAGGTGCACCACGTTAACGCGCTCCGCCAGCCGCTGCTCGGCGATACGCGCGTGCAGCTGGCGGGTGAAATCGTTCAGCTTCACCACCAGCTGCTCGATCCGGTCCGACTCGGGACCGTAGATGTGGCCGTAGTAGTCCGGCTCCTCGATGTAGAGCATGATCAAATTGGCGGGCCGCTCCGCGTCCCGTATCCACCGGAACACCGTGTCGAGCCGGTCGGTCCACGGGATGGACAGGTTGAACGGTTGCGTGTGGCTGCAGGTGAGGTTGCGTGAACCGTACCCAAAGTCGGACCCGGGCCACATCATGCACCCACTATGTCCTCCGGCATACTGATTGAGCGCCT
This sequence comes from Anopheles merus, assembly GCF_017562075.2. Classification (NCBI taxonomy): domain Eukaryota; kingdom Metazoa; phylum Arthropoda; class Insecta; order Diptera; family Culicidae; genus Anopheles; species Anopheles merus. The sequence goes on along the minus strand of NC_054081.1, from coordinate 18,250,124 downwards.
AAAGAGAGCGAGAGAGAGAGAGAGAGAGAGAGAGAGAGAGAGAGAGAGAGAGAGAGAGAGAGATGACTGTCATATGGGGTTCAACCTTTTCTGTTTTCATTGCTGCCCGGGATTATCGCACTCAACTCACCCATATCGGTAGCAGCTCTGGATTGAAGTGAAACAGCTCGTACGAGTAGTTGAGCGGCCCCTGGACCGCATCGTACAACCCGTTCGCCATCACGCCGTGCACGTTTGGGTAGACGCCGGTCGCAATGCTGTGATGGTTCGGGAAGGTTTTCGTGGGGAAGACGTTCCGCAGATGCGTGCTGGTCGTGCCGTTCCGGCGCAGCTCGTTGATGTAGGCGGAACTGTTGCGCTGCAGATACTCCGTGCGGAAGCCGTCGTACGATACGACGATCAGGACGGGCGGCGACTGTGCCGACCCGCTAACCGCGGCTGATCCCGCCACCGTCCCGCCGGAGCTCGCTTTCCCGGGCAGGAGCAGCAGCAACACCAGTTGCACCACCTCCAGCACCACAACCGAGGTGGCCATGGTCTACTCTACGGAAGGATGTTTGCGTGTGTGTGTGTGTATGTGTGTAGCTGTGTGTTTTCAGATTCGTTTGTGTTGCTTCGTTTTCGCCGTAGCGATTTCGAGGCTGTTGTTGTTTTTTCGCTTTGTTTTCCACTCGCTGCGACCGTTGCTGTAATCCTAAAACAAAGAAACACTTGCGTTCTTAGCACGTAATATCGCCAACACCTCCGTCTCCTTTTTCTAAAGCTCCCATCCGCATGCACACACTTGCATAACCTTCAGAAGGCTTGCAGGGTTGGGAAATGGACAATTATGTTTCAGCCACCCCCCCCCCCCTGCCAATCCTCTTCCTTTGCTGTAGTAGAGTAGGTCAAATCATCGCTTACCCGTTTCCCTGCTCCAAACCTGATCCGTAGCACACCTGCACAATCCCGTTCCCGCTCACTCAACCCTCCTCCTTTCCTCGTACTCCACAATCACAGCTGACAGACAGAGTCTCTACGCGGACATGATTTTGCCCTTTTCCACGACATGTGCCATCGAAGGGCCGACGAGGGTTTTTGATTGATGCGCCCGATTTACTCACAACGCTACCGAAGGGGGAAGGGTTGCGCGATGTACACAAGGTTGATGGCAGCCGTTGAAAGGGTGAAGTTGTATCGTGCGTGTGTGTTTTTGCGGTAATGCACCTGTTTCTTCTGGTCGCGTTGTTGCTGTCGAAGAAATAATGCACACACACACATACACAAACACACATTCACATAAGTGCGCGCGCACAACACACAGTAGGGCGAATGTGGTAGAGCCGTGTTTCAAGCCGGCTTCAAACGCGCTCTCCGCTATGGCGGGTTTGTTATGGGCAAAAATTCACCTCTCGCACAATGCCTTTGTTAGATAGAAGTAGATAAAATCGAACTTAGTTGGTATATCATTTGATTTATTGGAAGAAGAAAGAGCGACAAGTTTTCATTTCAAACGAAAATATTGTTTATCTCATCTGGCGAACCACGAACTATAGCGCCTAAACGTGCGATGTAGGCCACGTAGCTGTCAAATAACAGATGATTTTGAAAGGCAACATATCAACGGGTAACTAGATTTGGAAGCGCAATTCTCCCTACATTCGTTTTAATGGTTCTTTCAGCTGTCCGTTGCCAAACTATGGTCAGCTTTTCTGAACTTTTACATCTTTAACCAAAACTACAACTTTACTTCCTTAACCACCTATCCTGGTAGGTTATTTTGAAATAGAGTTTGCAATTATATTTGCGTGAAAGCGTATCTTTCTCCTATTTTTCAATTTGTATGGTAATAATAGTTGTTTTTATGTTTTAATGGTATGATTCGTGATTTTGAGAAAGAAACTAAAGGATTCCAGTCCACGTTTATACTAGTTAATTTGGCCAGGTTACAGGGCTACGCAACTAAATTTTAAAGATTCATTTTATTGTAAAGATTAGGCCGAAAACAATGGTCTCGAAACTGAATTAAAATGATGTACCAATTAAGAGACATAAAACCAAAATCAAACATTGACTGGTCCTGACACCAATACATAATCCTTTCTGGTCCAAGAACTGCACATGACTTAATGCCGGTAGTGAACCAGGTTACTGAACCTATGTTGGTCCAGGAACTGATACCGAACCCAAACCGGTACAGGATTTAATACTGGTCATAGACCTGATCATGAACCCATACCGGTCCTAAAACTGATCATACCGGCCCTGGAACCTATCATGAACCAATACCAGCCCTGGAACCGATCATGAATACATACCGGTATTACAACTGATGCTAAACCCATACCGGTCCTGTCATGAACCCATACCAGTGCTGGAACCATTCATGAACCCATACTGGGCCTGGAACCGATCATGAACCCTAGAACCGCCCTAGAACCGGGTATGAAACCGATAAATTCCAGTTCCAGTCGATAAACCATACCCGGGAAAAAATGTGCAGCCTAGGAATTAGCGTAGGAAATTTAGTAGAATTTGCATGGTGATGATATCATCACAAAATGTGTGATTAAAAAGAAACCAAAATCCTTTATTGCATGTAATGTAACGTTGTAAGGAAAAGGGAAAGGGGTAAACAAACTGAAACATGTTTTTCTGCGCATTGTAGAAACATTAAATCTAATTAAATTAATCAAGCAAATGAGCAAACCATACACGGATGAAGACTGTTATGGCAATTGCAGCCTAAAGCCTACATTCGCTGCTTTACTCTTGGTTAATTGTTTTGAACAATGTTATTCGTGGATGAAAGCACTAGTTCGTCTAGCAATACTGCCGTATGGCTTTCGTGCTGAAAGAAAAAGAAACAGTTCATCCAACGTGTTCGGATTGAGTTCGCTGAAAATGGCAGCAAACAGAGTAACACACCAAGATTGTTCATTTCAGCTAGATTATCAGCCCATATAATATCTTACGCACGGTTTTATTAACCTACAGACAGCTGAAGTATTCTAGCGTCAGGAGTTAAGAGAAAATTCTGTGTTACGATGATTGTACTCGACAATGCCGAGATGTGTTAAATATTTTAATAACTAACAAAAACGATTCAACTCAAAACATGCGCAACTCCTCCTGCCATGGATTTAGTTCTGTTTTTTGTTGTTGTTGTGTGGCGAATTTAAGGCAATGGTTCTGTCCTTGAGAAAGGTGCCTTAAACAAAACCGCAAAGAAATCATATTTCAGTTTTTTTTTTTAATTTCTAACGACTATGTAAAATATAATTAAACTATTCGCAACGGAGAATTTCTTAACTTCTTTCCGCGCCTGTCTCAGTTTCCTGTAGTTCTTTTTCCTGCTTTCTGCTTTGCCTACCTATACCTTTCTGCGTGAATCGCTACTCTAACGTACATCCGTAACATGTAAGTGCCTCCTTTGGTAACTGACATTCTACCGCACTAACGTACGATGTGAGCGCCACCTACCCCTCCGATGCGTCGGATTCCGTATCGGCGTTGTGCTCATTGGCAGCGCCAGCCTCAGCGTCGGCACCACCAGCACCGCCACCATCGGCACCACCGCCACCGCCGGCACCATCCTGCCGGTTGCGCAGCGTGTGCATACACGCTAGCATACGAATCATGAACGATGCTGGCACCGTTATGATATCCCTTGTCTCTTCCAACATCACAGCGTTCCGCTTCATGAGCTGAAAAGAGAAAAGCGAAACCGTGCGATGCGTGCAATAGGTAAGCAAATGGGCAGGCAGAGAGGGCAAGGGTCGAGGCTCGACACTTACTTTGCTTGCCACCTCTTCGCTGAAGTGGCTTTCCTGGGCCAGCGGCATCCACACCTTGATGTCGTAATCGATGCCCGAGCTGGCCAGTATCGGCAGGGTCGGGTGCGGCCGGACACAGTTCACCACGTGCTGGTCGGCCGTCACCAGCATCACGTTTTTGCCCGTGTACCGGTCCCAGGCGAAGATACTGCCACAGTCCGAGCCGGACATGACGAAATCGTCACCCCAGAACGTTGCCTCCTTAATGAGGGTCCTGCACAGAAAACAGAGAGAGAGAGAGAGAGAGAGAGAGAGAGAGAGAGAGAGAGAGAGAGAGAGAGAGAGAGAGATAGGGGGGGGGGGAGGATGAGGCACAATTAACAGACAAGCTAGGCTTGGTAGGTTAGCTACGCGGGCACAGGCATGCACTTACCGCGTGTTCCGATGGCCGATGAACTTCTGCTTGACGTAGTCAAAGTTGGTGGAGGCGGAGGAAGTTTCGTCCTCCGTGCCGTCGTCCTGGTTCCCACTAGCACTTGGGCTCGGGCCGTCACTGTCCTCTTCTGGCTTTTTGCCGTCGGCCTCGCCCTGCTCCCGCTCCTGCGTTGCTTGCGCAATCTCCTCATCGTCATCGTCATCATCGTCGCTGTGTGCGGGGCGCGGGGGTGCTACGCTACCCGCCGCCGGTACGCGCTGCTGCCCGGACGTCGACGGTTGCGGCTCCTGCCGTTGGTGCTGCACCTGCTGCAGAAGGTCCGCCATATCCTCCGGCGGGTCGCGCTGCGCCAGATTTCGGATGCGCCGCGAGTTGCTGAGCGTCAGCCGAACGCGCGGATCGGTCAGCATGCGCGACATCACGTCTGCCATGCGGTTCATGATGGTGACCTGCAGCTGCGGCCGCACCTGGCCCAGCGGCATGCTCGACGACAGCTCGTGGGCCGGCCGCGCGTTCGGCCCGGTGTCGGACCAGTCGCCGCGCAGCCGCAGCCGCCGCACCGGCATGGTGCCGGCGAGAAAGTTGCCCCCCGTTCCGCCCTGCCCTTCGGACTGGCGGGCCGTGCTGACCTTGCCGGGGATGACTACCGACCGGGCGGCCGGTTTACGGCAACCCGCCTCGCCCACGCCCTCGTGGTTGGCCACGTCGAACAGGTACAGATGGTCAGACGAGTAGTTGACGAGGAGCTGCTGCTCGCACCGGTCGTACTCGAGGGAGGTGACGCGGTACGTCCGGTCCTCGAACGCCGGAATGGTGAACACCTTCACCGCGACCGTGTGCCGCTCGCTGGGCGTATCGTTCGCCCCCTTCACCGCCAGGTAGCGGCGGTCGTAGATGCGCACGCAGCCGGCAGCATTGCCTGCCGCTATGTAGTGGAGCGAGACTGGCGCAAGGGCCATGGCCGTGATCGCGCCCGGGCCCGCGATCAGTATGTTCTCCCGGCAGTGCGCCTTGTAGCAGTGGCTGACGCGCCGCAAATCGTACAGCCGGATCGTGCCGTCCTCGCCGCACGACATGAACGATCGCGGCTCGGTCGGCACCGTCAGCACCTCGTACGTGGTGCCGGTGTTGTGGCAGCCGAAGTGGCCGCTCGCGTGCGTCTCCTCGCCGGTGGCCTGGTTCAGGTTGGAGTACAGCACGGTACCGTCGCCGGCGCAGGACACCACCTCCCGGTTGTCCGACTGGGGTAGAAAGCGGGCGCTGAAGATGTTCGCCCGGTGGCGCGTTTTCGTCCGCTGCTGCTGGCCAGTGAACGGGTTCGAGATCGCAATGTACTGATCGTCCGAGCCGGACAGCAGCAGCTGCCCGTCCGTGCTCCAGGATAGCGTGTTGACGCAGCCGCTGTGCGCCTTGATCTCCTTCCAGCGCTCCAGCCGTTGCAGCTGGGCGAGGGAATTCTTCGCGTCGCGCTGCAACCGGCTCCGGTACCCGGCTGGCTCCGTCCGCGGACCGTCGAGCAGGTCGCGGAACAGGGTTTGCTTTCCACGGTGCGCCATCCTTTGCTTCGTGTTTAGCTGTTCCTGCTTTGCTGGGGCGCGTATTGGGATCGACGATGTTGAATGTTGCTGTCCAAGCGGCTAGTGTGGGTGTTTGATTGTAGGGAGCGCGCGCCTAAGCGCGGATCAGTTACTACGTAAACTATTTATGTACAGCTCGGTTTAAATTTCCCTCCGACCGGCTCATTCGTTAACAGGTACGCTGCTCAGCGACTGCTATGCTGAAGCGTACTAGAGTGGAGCTGTATCGGGGTGACAACTTTATCATTATGCTGGAGTCGCGAAGAGCTGCATACACTGCAATGAAAGATCATACGTTGAGCACTTTAAATTAGAGAAGGCAAAACAACAATGCAATTTGATCTTAAAGGAATATAAATGAACTTTTCGTCGGAATCAATTCCGGCTAGCTCCGAAGTTTTTTGGATTCCGGAAAGCGAATCGGCTTCGGAATCGGAATCGGTTCAGGAATTGAAATCGGTTCCAGAATCGGCTCCAGAATCAATTCCGGAATCGAAATCGGCTCCGAAATCAGAATCGGCTTCGAAACGGAGTCGGTTTCGGCATCTCCATAAGAATAGGCGTTTGGGTCCAATGATGCTATGTATTGATAGAATTGATAGAAGAATCGAAATTTACTTGTAAACTATTCACTCTCATGGAGATTCCCATAGTGATTTAGCGATTATTTTAATTCAAGAACTGATTCTCATTCCAGAGCTAAATCCATGTCTGGAGTCAATCCTGATTCCGTTACCGGAGCAAATTGCGATTCTCAGGTTGATTCTCATTTAGGAGTCGATTCTAATTTCGGGGCTGATTCCGATCCAGAAATCTATTCCGGAGCCGACTTCGGAATTGGCTCCGGAGTTGACTCCGGAATCAGCTACGGAGTTAACTCCGGAATTGAAACCGATTCCAGCATTGGATTTGATTGCGAAAACGGAATCGGGTTGGTCTGATTCCGAGCTTCGACCACTAATATAACTCCATGTTCCAGTGGATGCCTACTAAAAACTCAACCAAAGGAAGTGATAACAGTTTAAATTAGATAACGACCATTTCAAACCAACTTGATCTACTTGATTCGTAGGAAGGATTCTGGGCAAGCTTTGGACAGCGCAAAAGGTAAGTTGAAGTACTCCACTTGCTATCAAAGGTAGAGCGACCCGTAACGATCGTATCGTACGCAAACGGACAGCATCATGCAACCAGATTAGATATCGACGTTGGACGTCGATTCGACAAAACCTGGCTCGACTGTACCACATAAGTGTGTGCTTTAATCTGTTAGAGCACGGGTAGTGTGGGCATCGCTTGGGGCATTTACAACCAGAAAGGGTTCAGTAAACGTTAACCCCTAATAATAGAATGGGCCACAATATCATGCAGCGTTCGAGCGCAAGTGGCGCGGGCGAGAGAACAAACAAAAAAAAATCCATAATTAAACACGGGCACCGCGGGTGTCCTCTCTTCGCTTGAAAAACTTTGTACCGAGTAGTAGCAGATGTTTGGAATAGCTCCACTACCAACAAAAAACGAGGGCCACACAATTAGCCCTTTGACACGTAATTATTTCGGAGCGCAAGCACTGCTCGTTGGCGGCGCACCGTTTGACTAATTTTAGAATGCCGGAATGCTGCTTTGACGCCCGATTTACAACCTTTTCGGCGAAATTCGGCGGTGGGGCTGGGCAGGTTTCTAGCCCCACGCAAGCGATTCCGCAGGATGTTGCTGCAGAAACCTCTCCGGAACCTCTCCGAAGTGAGTAAAAAGGGTGAACAAAAAAAAAAAAAAAAAACAACCAACGCCTTTCGCTGTAAAAGGAATTCGAAGGTCAAAAGGAGGCAGTGCAGCTAGCAGTACCTGCACCATTATTGCGACCGGGCCGATTGCAACGTCGTGACACCCGTTACTACGCCCGGAACGCCGGCTGCTGTACGCTGGGTGGCAGCGGCTGTTGATTGCGTTGATTACGAAGCCACCGGGGATGGCTTTATCCGCGCAGACCTGCTGTGTCCGTGCGAGAGCGGCAATACTTACGCGAAAATCGATTTGGCACCGGGATTAACTTCCTTCAGGGGCGGCTCCGGTAGCACCGCGACGGTGCAAACACAACGACAAGAACAAAACGCATCAACAAGCGGGATAGACGGAAGGTTTCGTACCGGTCGCGAAGCTGTTGGGTCCAGTGCGCTGGATGCAATTTGTTTTATTTTGGCCGAGCGACTGCGAGAGATTTTGCACAATTATACAATGTACCGCGGGTTCGGTTTGATTTCGAGACTGACAAATAGCAACTGTCGGTTGCGTGAAGTTTGCGAGCATAACAACTGTTCGGTTGGCGGCACTTGATTTTTTCTAATGTTTTACACCTTTGAACGCTGCGCTTTGCTCACACGGCGCCTACCACGCCTACGAAGGAAGGGTTTGAATTCGTTACTTTAAATTCCGGCTAACTCAATCGCGTAGGGGCAATTGCAGCGGCAACTGTGGGATTTCGATTTACCTAGAGCAGCAGCACAACAAGAGCACAATGAACGAACCTTGTTCTTGCGTGTCGGTTGACAGCACACCCAAACAACAAAACACGGCTATAGCAAAGTGGGTGTAGAGTAGCGCACCTGTACGCTTGTAGCTTTGTACCATATAACTAGTGACCAGTGCAATGTAGGGATGGGTAAATTTAACAAAAATCCTTAATCGCTTCCGAATGACTTCGAAAAAATCGGAACCGGTACCAGAAGCTAGGTGCAACACTCCAAACTTGGAACCGTTCGGAGCTGCCCGGAGTTGTCCAGAGCCGTTGAAGCCATCCAAAGCTGTAGGAGCCATCCGGAGCTGTAGGAGCCCAAGTGCCACAAATCCACTAAACGACCACTAAACGCAAGTGGAGCTTTCCTCGTTTTTAGAGCTTTCTCCTTTCCTATGTACTGTTGTATGGTTTTGCATTGAAGGTATGCATCGCTAGAACAAGAACGGCGAAACGATTATTTAAATACTAAACTCCAATTTGATTCAGCAGCACTGAAACAAGTGAGATTTGAGTAATGGTTGTTGGTGTCGATATTCGATATTGGTGTTGGTATCTGAACACACCTCTAATTAAATAGATTTTTACTCGGGTTGTTTGAAGGGTACCCACCCCAATAGCCAGAATTGCTTAAGCAGCTCATTTTGGCACGCTAAAGATCGCTGCTTGAATTCGCCTTTTGCAGTATTTAAAAAGCATCAAAGTTCTAGGTGGATCTTTCAAACAGCGCTTAAGCAGCTTCCCTATGCTACGATGCCGGATTATTTTCTTTGTGTTTTATTTTCAATCAAGCGTCATCGATGAAATAAACAACAGGATTTGTTTTATTTTGTACATATGTATATTTTTAAATCCTTAATATTCATAAATTACACGAAATGTATCACTATTTACTGTACAATCACAATCACTTCTCTCAAAATCCCTGTTTCAAAGAACTAATCTGACTTGTGCAGCAGCAATGAGATTATTGCCGGCGTCCGTCTTTGACACTTTGACAAGAGCCATCTCGTACCGATGTCATGCATTAAAAAGCTATAAGTTCCACCAAGTTCGGTACGCTTTCTTAACAAGCCTTCAAGTTCCACCTAGAACCCTACACATAGTGCTAATCAGCCGCAAAGTTCCAAAGAGTACCATGTGCCTGTTAAAAAGCTCCATAGTTCCGCAAAGTACCGTCTATCTCTTAATGAGCCACAAAGGACGACATCTAAACGAATTTTCGTTAAACAGCCCCAAATCAGCTATAAAGTACGAGCTGGCTATTTGGGCAGTCTTTGACACTTTGGCAAGGGCCATCTCGTACTGTTGTCATGCATTAAAAGCTATAAAGTTCCACCAAGTTCGGTACTCTTTCTTAACAAGCCTTCAAGTTGCATCGTGAACCATACACATCAGGCTAATCACCTACAAGGTTCCTGAAAGTTCCAAGTGCCTGTTAAAAGCTCCATAGTTCCGCAAAGTACAGTCTATCTCTTAATCAGTCACAAAGTACGACGTCGGAACGATTTTTCGTTAAACAGCCCCAAATCAGCTATAAAATATGAGCTGCCCAAGCGCCACAGATTGAGCTTAAACGACTGGAAAATCATATATCCATATAAAAAAACGAAAACTCCATAGCTTCATTGGTTTGCTGATGATGAGATGAAACTTGTCGAAACACATTGCAAGAAAAGGACAGCAATATAATGATGAGTTGAAATACGCCATATGTTGAGCAAACCAATGCAGCTATAACCCAAGCGCCACAGATTAAGCTTAAACGACTGGAAAATTGAATATCCATAGAAAAAAAATGAAAGCTTCACAGCTTCATTGGTTTGATCAATAGATGGCGTATTACAACTCATCATTATATTGCTATCCTTTTCTTGCAATGTGTTTCGACAAGTTTCATCTTATAATGACCTATATAGCCTTCTAACTTTCTGAGCAAAAATCTATATGAATGGTCGTGTGGTCAGACACGTGGGTATCCACACCAACGACCATTACTCAAATCTCACTTGCTTCAGTACTGGTGGTTTCCGTTGGAGTTTAGTATTTAAACAATCGTATCGCCGTTCTAGTTCTAGCGATGCATAACTTCAATGCGAAACCATACAACAGTACAGAGGAAATGAGAAAGCTCTCCTCCAAGCGAGGAAGCTCCACAGGTTGGGTATCCCACAAACAGATGGCGCCACCAGCTTTTTTGCTATTTTTAGAATGCATGAGTCGTTTGCCGTCTGCTAAACGAAGTCTTTCTATATTCCGTTTAGGTAGAGAATTTGAGGCGTTTAGAAGGCGTTTAGTGGTCGTTTAGTGGATTTGTGGCACTTGGGAAGGCTTCACTTCTTTAACGGATATTTGATTTTCCAGACGTTTAAGCTTAATATGTGGCGCTTGGTTAGGCCATGATTAGATAAAGTTGGACGAAACACATTGCAAGAAAAGGACAGCAATATAATGATTAGCTATAAAATGCCCTCTATTGAGCAAGCCAGTGAAGCTTTGGAGCTTTAATTTTTTTTCTATGAATATTTGAATTTCCAGTCGTTTAAGCCTAATCTGTGGCACTTAGGCTATTAAATTATTTTTTTCCCTCGAACATCTCTTTTCCATATTCTCTTTTTCCATAGGAATCCACTGTACGCGAAAACTCGAGATACGCTAGAATACTCGGTCTCGTACGATAGCATATATCGGATAATGACTGTTCTTCTGACTGTTACAATGAATCCGGTAGGCTTCGACGGATCCGGACGGCTCCAACCGGCTACAGCTGCCGACTAGTGGCTCCGGGTGTTTCAGGGCTTCAGAATACTTCCGCCTGTTACAACGGTTCCGGTAGGCTCCGACGGCACCGGACGGCTCCGATGACTCCGAACGGCTCCGGGGGGAATCGACGGTTGTATTGGTCGGTGGGTGCGATCCCGATAACCCATCACTAGTTCCATGTGTATATGTAAATATAAGGAGGAAATATTCTTGAATAATTTTCCATTTTTTGTATTACACTGACATTTTCATCTATTTCACTCAATTGATGGGGATAGTTATTGAAAAAGACAATCGTTTTGGTAAACAATTTTCGAAGCTAGCACCTGCAAACCTATAAAAGCACCTTACACATACATATACCTTGATCGCAATGGCAAATATTGTCCCTTGGGTAAACAGCTGATATTGACAGTTTGGTTTTGACATTGCAGTGGGGTGGGAAAAAAACTCCAAGCAAAACAAACACGAAGCACGCATGGAGCAGTAACCTTTGTTTCCGAATCAAATCTCTGCCGTCCGATACTGAGTGGTCCAATCGATAATCAGAAGCGTAACCAAGCGCAGTTGAATGTTTGTCAGTACAGTTCGCGATTGCGGCATGCTGCGTTGCTTTGTGGTCGCGCGAAGGTTGGCACCGAGAAGCTTCTCCTCACTGCAGCCAACGCCCGAGTCGTCCGCTGTTACCGGTACCGCCAACCGTACCTGGTCGGATCGGCGCCTCCAGCATCGTACCAAGGTTCCGCAGCAACCGCACCGGTCAACCGAGCCGGCCGACGGCAATCATCAATCAGCGCCCGTCGTCATCAGTCACCAAACAGTGCGCCTGCTCGAGCGGCTATCGCTCGTAGATTTGGACAGCCAGTAAATACGGACCGCCTCTCCCTCCCGATACGGGCTTGCGTTCGAGCAGCTTAACTATCGTCCATGTTTCTTGTTTCGATTATCCCCAGGGAAGCCCTCGCCACGCTGCAGGACTCGATTGAGTTTGCGTCGCGCATTCTGCCCATCGGCACGGACGGCGTGGAACCGCTCTACAGTGTGCTGGAGCGCGAGAAGCTTGCCCTCCGGCCCGACACAGTCGATGACGGTGACCGCCAGACGGAGGTGCTGCAGAACGCAACCATCACCGAGGAGGAGTACTTCGTAGCGCCGCCGGGCAACATTCCGCTCGAGCAGGGCGAACGAGCGTAAATCTTCGTCTCACACACACACACACACCTTAGTAGCAGAAGTATGGCACGGGCGGGTAAAACCTTTATCGAGCTGTTGCAAACCTGTCGGCAGAGTAGCTTTGTCGATTTTCGGCTGGACGGAGCAACCGTGCGCGATTTATCGCTTACGTCGGTCGGTCAGCTGTTGCGTAACAATTTGCGCACGGCAAGCAACCAGCTGGGCAGCGGCAGTAGCAACAGCAACGCGGTTCCACTGTACAGTGGAAGTAGTAATCGTAACGTACTGGAAAACTTGGACATGGTGCAGCGTGCTAACGGCAACAAGGTGCCGAAACTCCCGATCGGCCTGCTGGTGGAGGAAGCGCGCACGAACCAGCTGGTCAGCCTAGGCGATGGTTTTGCGCTGCAGCTGCCGGAAACGCTCGAGCTGCACACTACCTATCTGCTGCCGCCAGCGATGGGCAGCCAGTTCCTCTACCAGCTGCAGCGACAGCGCAAAATCTGGTGGATGCGTTGGTCCGTCGATCCGGGCCGGTATTTTATCTCCGACATGAGGCGCGACGAGGCAGACCAGGGCCGGACGACGGCCGTATCGATCTGTGCCCGGTTTCTGGACCGGTCCGAGCACGCGCAGATGGTCGAGCTGGAACGGTTAGAGCTGTCCGAGGGCGAGCGGGTGGGCGAGCGGCAGGCAGCAATTGTGCGTGCGGGGCACAATCTTGACCGAGCGGTACTCGCCATCCTAATGGACGCGCTCGAGTGTGCTGCCTCGGAGCAGTGCGTGAAGATTCACCGAAAAATAGCACCGTACAAGTGCGGTATCGTCTGTGCGGGGGAAGATGCGACAGGTAATTGGTATGCTATTTACTAGTTAAGGTGAAACTTTTCATTAATGTTCATATGGAGAAAATGTCATGCAAAATGTCATGAGCATCATGAGATATTCACTATCGAAAATAATGAACATATCCGTGGTAGCTTGATGCTCATTGCTGATACTCAATTAAAGTGCGGCATGACATGCCGAACGCGATACTTTGACACATAAGCTAAGCTTAATGTCGTCACAAGCATAATCATGAATTTTTCTTGCTGTGAACTTGCTGCCAAATGCCACTGTTTTAGTCACCAACACTCATGACTGAAACGAAGCTTAAATTAGCTCACGTACACAACTGAGAAGATAAGAGATCGGGATGTCTCCGACTAAAAATGTCGCGACCAAGTGACTGACCATGAGTTGATTGCACACAATGTGACCAAGCATGGGATGGTCGCAACAACTGTTTGAGTTTCACCTCTGATCATCACAGTTCGTGACACTGACATGATTTTGTTTCAGCCGGAATTTGTCATGAACAAGCTGAAATTTGTTAGTGGCATTTTTTAGAACTGATCACAGTAAAAAAAAAAAAGTCATGACATAGTGACTGACCAAGCGTTGGTCGCAAATATGTCACGAAGCATGCATCGATCACACCAATCGTTTTGAGTATTACCTCTGATTATCACAATTGAGTACGTGACGCTGACATGGATTTTGTTTCAATCAGGTTTTTTATTACATTGTCAGTGACATTTTGCAGCACTGCGTAGAAGTAACTTAATGTCAAATTTAAATTATTTCCTTCTCTCCTCCCCCTGACAGATGCTAACGTGCGGAATAACTTGATTGAGCTCTCAAAGCATCTAACTTACGTGCTGCGTGCCGCCAACCTTCCCGTCCACGAAAGCTTCTCCTTCGAACAGGCTTCGCCGGCGCTGGATCGACTGGATCAAATCGGCATACCGTACGCCCTGCTCCTAAGCGCCGGAACGCTGCGCACCGGCCTGCTACAGCTGCGCTCCCGCGACACTACCCTGTCCGAAACGATTCACCTGTCCGATCTGCCACACTACTTAGAGAGAATAATAAACGCGTAAATGCAAACACCGCTAGAAGAAGTCGGTCAGGTACTGGCGCACGTTGAACCCAACCATCCGACCGATCTGCAGGATGAAGTCCATCCCGACCGTGCACTGGAGCCGAGTGGCCGAACCGTCCAGCATGGCGCTGCCACCGGCACCGCCCTCGGCCGACGACGCGTACGTTAGCAGCTTCAGGTGCACCAGGGTGGAGATTTGCGCGAGCAGATTGCACGTCAGCCCCACCTGCTCGTCCAGGATGGCGTAAAAGATGGCCAGCAACCGGTCGACGTTGAACGCCTTCGGGCCGAGCTTAGTGGTCATCTTTTCCGTTACCTTCGCGCGGGCATTTACCGCCTGCAGTCGCTTCCGCTGCTTGCCGTGGTTCTTCATGAACAGCCGCCGGTCCTCCTTGGCCGCATTGTTGCTCGCCAGGTACGCGGCAATGAGCAGGTACTTGGCGTAGTACGGCAGCTCCAGGTTCTGGGCCAGCCAGGCCGTCCCGTCCGGTGCGACACCGCTGCCGGCGGTTTTCGTGCCGAGCCGCATGTACATCGTGCTCAGGGCGGCGCGCAGCGTCTTCGTAATGTTGCGCCACAGCTTCATCGAATCGTGCGCCGGTATGATGCCGTCCCGCACCGGCTCACAGTAGGCGGGGAAACATTCGGCTGCCACCAGGCGAAGCTCCTTCACGTCGCGGCACACTTTCCAGAAGGTGCCGAGAAACAGGCTGACGTAGTTGCGGTGGAACTCCTCCGTGATCGCGGCTAGCCAGAGCTGGTCCGGGGCGGACTGTTGCCCGCCAAGTCCCTGCACGTGCTGGGTGTGAGAAGGGAAGGGTCAGTGAAGGAGCGTGCTGAAAGCCTCCCACTTTCCTCGCGTACTTACCGGCGTGTAATCGTTCATCAGAATGCGCTGCATGTCGGCGCGCGTGTACTCCGGTACGAACAGCTTCATGACCGGCGGCAGCCCCGCTTTGGTGTAGAACTTTTCGAACGGCAGCGACGACACCAGCACCACCGACACGTTCAGTCCGGTCGCTTCCGGCAGCTGCAGAAACAGTGGCAGCAGGTTGTGGGCCATGTCACGCAGCCGCTCCGCATGGCGCACCACGATCACGTACGAGTGGGCCGGATCGAGCCGCTGGCGCAGCGCGGCAAGGAAGTCCTTCGCGTACTCGAGCTTGCAGTCGGTGCTGTAGTGGTTGGACTGCGACAGCTCCGCTCCCTCCAGCTGGCGGACGATCGTTTCAAACAGTATCTTGTTGGTGTAGCAGCTGATCGCGCTCAGCTGGGCGCATCGCAGCGATTCGTCCGCGGCCGATCGGCACCGGAACACTTCGCGCAAGATCGCACCTTTCCCGGTCGATGATTGGCCGTAGATGTAGAGGGCGGGGGGAAATTGATCGCCCTTGCGGTAGTAGCGGTACAGCTGGCGCACGTACCCGTCCCGGCAGGGCAGTACCCCGGCGATCTGCTTCACAAATGCCTCCATGCGGAGCGGACAGTTAGCGAACGGACATTAATTAACACTTGAATGATTTTTTTTTTCTTTTCGTTTTTTCTACTAGCTGGATTTTCCCTGCCAAGGGACAGCGTTGTGTGATGGTCGTTGTTTGAATAGCCGGCGTCGTTTGAACGTATTCACGATGCAAAACAACATACTTCGATCACGCTCTCGTCGTCACACTTTTGCTTGATGTTGGAGAAAGAGAGAGACGGCTAGATACAAAGCGCGCGCAAATTGAGCAGGTTTAAGTTGCTTTTACATGACAGTGCGATTATCGCAAAACAAGCTTCACAGCAAGAAAACGAAATCGCACGTCCGACGTTATCTGTCAAATCCCATATAAATCTCGCTCATCCGATGCGATTTTATCGGACGAGATTTATATGCGATTTGACAGATAACGTCGGGCGTGCGATTTCGTCGTACGACGGAATCAATTTTTTTTGATTTCGTCGGATCGTCGCATCCGATTTTATCTGTCAATGTAATCATGCAGGTTATGTAGGAACAATATGAAATTATTTTTTATAATGGTTAAACCATTCAAATTTCCGCAATATGAGCCGAAATAGCGTTTGTCAGAAGCGTCCGATAAAATCACATCGGATGAGCGTTGCCACCGCCCTTAAGCAGATCTAGTTTTGCCTAGCGCAGCTGGAACGCTGAATAGCGCCCAAATTCAGCGGTCGGCAAACTTTACGACCGAAAGAGTCAAATTCTACAATAATGTTCGTAGAGTATCACGTAAAGAGCCAAATTGTAAAACCAAGAGCAAAAATGTTTGAAAGTTCTATGAAATATATAAAATCTCACGAGCCCCCATCTCGATATCAACGAGTCTCAAGCGGCTCGCGAGCCGCGCTTTGCCGATCGCTGGCCTAGTTGTGTACGGTGTCGAGTAGTGCTGGGTTTCATTAACCTTTCGTTGAGAATCATTCATTTGAATCTTCAGTGATGAGTGATCACGAATCTTCAAAGAGTAATGAATCTTTCCAACCTAGATTAAGGTTCATTGAATGGATGGGAAAATGTTTCCAAAGACACATTTGATTACAGTCTTTTCCCGAGTTACGCGAATTTTTATTTTTGGCAGTTCATATGTCAAATCAGTACAATTTTCTCAATCAATTGTCAAATGAAAAATAATTTGAATTTTTTCCAAAAGTCTTAATTCATGAAAAAGAAAGAAATTACCGATTGTTCTGTACAAATTGTATGAAAAAAGTAATATATTACATACAGGAACTAAATTTAATCAAAAATTATTATTAATCAAGTATATTTTGGTTGTAAAACGTGATACAGGCGGTCCCCGAGATACACGGTTAATGGGGACCGAAAACGGCCGCAAAAAACCGCGTATCTCGAATTTCCGCTTAAGTCGAATCTCGTGATTTCTAGCCAAAATATCACTAATTTTCGTGTAAATTTGCAACTAGGGGGTGGTTTTAGCCACTTAATCAATTATTTGATATGATTCTGAATGAAATAACAGTTTCAAACCTTTTGAAATAGTTTTTAACATCCGATCAAAACAGAAATTATTTGGCATTTTAAAATTTATGTGTCAAATCAGTACAATTTGCTCAATGAACTGTCAAATTTAGGAAACCGCGTATCTCTGAATCCGCGTATAAGAGGTACCGTGTATCTCGGGGATCGCCTGTATTTGATATGATTCTGACTAAATATAATAGTTTTAAATCGTTACAAATGGTTATTAACATTCGATCAAAAGGAAATTTATTTGGCATTTTACAATTGATGTGTCAAATCAGTACAATTTGCCCAAAGAACTGTCAAATTAAAAAAAAAAACGCGTACCTCCGAATCCGCGTACAGGCGATCCCCGAGATACACGGTACCTCTTATACGCGGATTCGGAGATACGCAGTTTTCTAAATTTGACAGTTCTTTGAGCAAATTGTACTGATTTGACACATAAATTGTAAATTGCCAAATAATTTCCGTTTCGATCGAATGTTAAAAACTATTTCAAAAGGTTTAAAACTGTTATATTCAGTCAGAATCATATCAAATAATTCGTAATGTGTCTAAAACCGCCCCCTGCTTGCAAAATGACACAAAAATTAGTGATATTTTAGCTGGAAATCAAGAGATTCGACTCACGCGGAAATTCGAGATACGCGGTTTTTTGCGGCCGTTTTCGGTCCCCATTAACCGTGTATCTCGGGGACCGCCTGCACTCGACTTACGCGAAAATCCGAGTTGTCTCCGGAAACATTATTCGCATAACTCGAGGAAAGACTGTATTTGATTTCATTAATGCGTTGCGATTTCTTTCGAAACTTAAGTGAGCGGAATCAGACTGTATACCTTAATCTATTTATCAAAACTGAGGATGTTGTGCATCGCTAGTCTCATTCTTTCTTGATCGATTTGTGGCGCTTTTCCGACTTCACCGTTTGGTCCTTTTGCTTTTCTGGTCTAGGGTGCTCTGCCTTCGGTGCGCATCCTTCCATGTATAGCTGGCGTGTCTCGTCGTCCGTTTTGTCCGTCTCCTTAGGAGGCCGGTAGTCCTGCACGTGGTCGACGCGGAGCGTTTTGCCCACGAGCTTAATGCCGTTCAGATTGTCCACCGCCAGGACGGTTGACCGTTGATCTTCGTAGCAAATGAAAGCGAACCCCTTCGACTTGCCGGTCGCCTTGTCGCGCACCAGGTTGACGTTCACTATCTCCCCGTACTGCGAAAACACGCACAGGACGTCGCCTTCGGTAAGGTCGTAGGGCAGGCCGCCGACGAAGATCCAAGCGCTCGACTTGTACTGATCATGCCACGAGCTTTTGCCGCCCAATTTCAAATCCTGCTCGCTGAGCTTGGTGACATTTTTCATGTTTCTAAAAAGAGGTTATAGGAACAAGTAGATGCATACATTAAAGCTGTGACCCCTCCGGCGGTGTGGCTTACAACACTCACGTCATTGGATTCATCGTGGGCTAGTGTGCTTTCCGTTGGATCGCGGTTGTTAATTATGTACAATGTTTTGCTAGGCAGTATGGTCGATCGCATCGCCACCCGTTCTGCATACAAGCGATTGAACTGGGCTAGTTCGTTAAAGTTGCGCCAGCACAGCCGAACGTGCGACTGGTGCGGTCGTTTTTGTAGTTTGTGTTGTTTGTTTACGTTTCAGATCAGTTGATTGCGGCTGTTCCTGGAACTGAAAATGTAACTGACAGGGTAAAAGTACGGCTCAGCCCTCTGCGTTACGCGTAACGCCTGTTTATCTTAAACCCAAGAAGCATTTTTTGAACGTCTGTTTTAACCGTCGTGGATGAGTAAATTGATAGATAATCTTGTCGTAATATTGATTACCTTTTTGTGATTATGACAAAAGCAACTATTTTGTTTTGTTTGAAAAAAGTTCAGCAATCGGTAATAAAGTTTAGTTTCAGTGATAATTCTTGAGTACCAAAAAAGCTAAAATATTATTATTATCTTATTATTTTTTACATCAATCAGAGTTATAACTAATTTAAAAACTACTATTACAAGTAGTCCCAGAGATACACGGTACCTCTTATATGCGGATTCGGAGATACGCGGTTTTCTAAATTTTACAGTTCTTTGAGTAACTTCCCAAATAGCCAGAATTGCTTAAGCAGCTCATTTTGGCACGCTAAAGATCGCTGCTCTAATTCGCCTTTTGCAGTAGATAAACAGCATCAAAGTTCTATGTGGGTCTTTCAAACAGCGCCTAAGCAGCTTCCTTATGCCACGATGCCAGGGATTATTTTTCTTTGTGTTTTATTTTCAAGCAAGCGTCATCGATGAAATAAACAACAAGATTTGTTTCGTTTAAACACATGTGTATATTTTTAAATCTTTTGTATTGATGAATTACACAAAATTTTACACAATTTACTGATAATTCACAATGACTTCACTGAATATTCATTCTTCAATTAACGAATCCAACTTGTGCAGCAGCAGTGGAATTATTGCCGGCGTCCGTCTTTGACACTTTGACAAGAGCCACCTTGAACCGATGTCATGCATTAAAAAGCTATTAAGTTCCACCAAGTTCGGTACGCTTTCTTAACAAGCCTTCAAGTTCCACCTTGAACCCTACACATAGTGCTAATCAGCCGCAAAGTTCCAAAGAGTACCATGTACCTGTTAAAAAGCTCCTTAGTTCCGCAAAGTACCGTCTATCTCTTAATGATAGACCTTGTGACCAAGTACGACATCGGAACGATTTTTCGTTAAACAGCCCTAAATCAGCTATAAAGTACGAGCTGGCTATTTGGGTTATATTTTGTACTGTAAATGTATTGTTCTATAAATTATATTTTCTTCACAGTTCAAAATATATTTCTTTAAATAATGTATATTAGTCGGTCCCGTGGATGACAAAACCATGCAAAAAATGTTTCTTTGGAATATTTTAACCGTAGAGTTGGCAACCAGATTTACACACTTAAGTTGGCAACCGGCATACCCGGGTGTTCCACACGTTTTGATGCAAAAAATTAACGATTTTCATAGGTAAACAATGCTTTCTATATTGTAATGCTGTAAGCAAGTAATGCCGACCAGATATTATCTTCTATTTCATTTATTCATTAAGTTTTTTTATTTTATTATAAAAATAACGTTCAAATTGAAATTTGGAATCGCTTGAATTTGACTCGAAAATAAGCACAACACGAAAAGAGGAAGAAGAGAAACGTCATTCTCCATACAAAATGTATGGAATACCCGGGTATGCTGGTTGGCAACTTACGTGGTAAAGTTAAAAAAAAATCAAAATAAAATACTTACAGGCTGTTTAAAATTACAATTTATGCACCAAAAAATCATAAATTAAAAGTTGAGAGACTACGGAAAATTTCAGGTCAATAAAAGCAATGAATCAAAAGTTATTGCAGTTCGAAGTTGAAAAAAATACCCGGGTATCCGGTTGCCAACTTAAAGGTTAAGGGATGTAACTCAACTAACTTTGGATGTAACGCTTCTCCAATGTAACGTAATGGGCTGAGCCTTACCTTTACCACAGACACATAATCGGCCAAAACGATCAAACACAGGGTGGCACAGAACATGTCTATACATGACCCCAGCTACTTGCAACGCGACCACATAAACAAGACAATCGAATCTTGATAGGAGCAAACCCTCTCCAAGCCATAAAAATACAATGCAATCAGGTGTGATATGCCAAAAATGTATCACTTCACGTAATAAACCAGTTATGGTGCGAACTGTCTTTACCGCTCGATCAAACTTCTGCCGCCATCTGTCATGGTTCAAGTTAGCATAGCCCTCAATACCCGAACCATAATCCCACATGTAGCCTAGCTATTCACATTAGTTCACATAACATTCCGTTGAGCTGTGTTTGATTCTCCACTCATAAGCTTTGTTTTAAAGTTTAAACTTTGTGCTAAAAGTTTTGTTATGTGCGGGTACACTTGATTGCATCACTGTTTCTGTACACAATAGGATTGTGGAATATATTCAATCGTACAAGGCATTGGATTGGATCGGCTCGGAGCAGCTAGTTCCCAAATACATCCGCGGCCCATCCCCACCATCGCGCTGACAGTTCCTCTGTTCGGCGAGAGATGTAAACAAAAGAACCAGTTTTTTGAAAATTACCAAAATGAGAGCTATTTCTGGTTGTGTGCTTTGTGGTTAAATTTGATACCCCCTCGGAAGGAGAGCAAGAAACCGCAGGAAGCCCACAAAGTGCCACGGGTGGTGTTGCATTGTATGCAGCGGTGTGAGCGTCCGCTTAGGAGTCACTCGCTCGGAGGCATCAGTCGGCCGGGAAGCTGAGGGAAGCCATTCTGGTTAGAACGCAAAAAGTAATCCGAGGAGAAAGGGAGGTAACCGAGCGGACTCGTTCATTTGCCCGTTGAGTCACAGCAGGTCGCGGCCCGGGGTCGGCTTGCCCAGTAAGTGATGGATATTCAGCGAGCGATGAATTCGATGCACACCCGCCTGAAGGTAATCGTAAAACGTTTTCCCACGCATTTGGCCCTTATCTGATCGGGTTTGCTGTGCTGTGTTTTTTTTTCTTTGTTCTTTATCGGCTGCTTCCTCCGCCTGCCTCCCCACCCGCGCAGCTGATAGCATTCGTGCACTTCATCCTGATCGTGCTGGCCCTCGGCAGTGCCTGGCTACCGTCCGCCTATCTGTTCTACAACCTGCTCTACCTGGTGGCACTGTTCTGGGCGATACATTGCCGCGAATCGATCGATGCGGTTCAAATCGTACGTTACTGTCTGTTTGGTAGCAGCTCATTTTGTGGTAGCTCACCGCACCGCTAACATTCGCTCTCCCATTCCAGTGTGCCGTCATCAATGGGTTTAGCTTTTTCTTCGATCTGATGGGCATCATCTCCTACTTCCCGTCGCACGGTATCTTTTCCGCGGTGTTTGCCATCTTGAATCTCGTGCTGCGACCGTTCAGCCTGCTGCTGCTGCAGCGCGAACTGTCCGACCGCGGCGGGAGCTTCGAGTTCGGGCAGGGCGGCACGGGCGGTGTCGGCGAACGTCCGACCAGCTACGAGGATATCGATGCACCGCACCAGCAAACGCCGTCGCACGGTCAGGTGAATGTGGGTATATTTAAGTGAACTGCCTGGTTATGAGCCCCGTTTCTATTCCCCTCGGACCGCAATCGTGGCGATCGTGGCGATACCATCCGCGCTAAACACACGAATCTCGTGGTGCAATGTTATCATTGCCGTCTGTTGCTACTCCGTCGAAACGGTACGAATAATCGTTTTCATCACCCACCCAAGCACCTGCTAGCGGAAGCGGAATCTTTAAAAACTGGTAATTTAGAGAAGCGCGGCTTATGCCTTTTATTTTCTTGTTCGTGTTGCCTTTTTTACCAAATGCGCACGAAGCCATAATCATGTGAAGTAACGTAACATCATCCAGCTTGCAACATAGTGAGTAGAACATGGCTATTAACAGGTTTTTGTTGATTTTTAATGTATGATTTACTATTTTTCCGTTAAAATTTTAATAAAAAAATGTAATACTGATCGGATTGATCTGAAAAAAAAAAAAACATAACAAAAACAAAAAGCTTGACTAGCTCGTTAATTTCTCACCATGAAGCAGCTAGTTTCGCGTAGGCTGTAGCTAGACTCTTAGTTGTGTATAAAACAATTGTCAAAGCTTATAGCACCTTGAAAGAAAAAAAAGAAGCAATTTAATGCCCCTAATTGCCAACTGGTACATCTTTTACGTTTATTCACATTTTTCTATTCTTTTAGCCGAGAGAACCGAGTTGGCTGACCCAGATCGAAGCATCGGCGAGCCGGCAATAGTAAGTCACTTTAACATAAATATGTTTTACCTTTATTTCTTTCGCGTAAAAATATACACCCACAACGGGAATTTTAGGAATAACGAGAAGGAGAGAGATGTGTTAACCCTGCTGAGTAAAAATAGCTGAAAACTGAAATTCAAATGATTGTAACGTAACAATTTGCTTAAAGACACCCGTATTGTTTTCTTCTTTTTTTACGTTACGTATGCGCATGTACAGTCGCAGTAAATCGTCTTGGAGACAGTCGTAGGTCCAGTTGATAACGAGAGGGGGACGGGCTGCGTGCATGTAAAACAAAACAAAAAAAAAGCTACCCATGCCGAATGCATTAATCGAAGACTGTAGAGTTTAATGTCCGTTTATGTTAAGTGATAACGGAAAATGCTTCCTTGATAGCGCATTATGATTCGGAAGAATCGTCTCAGTATGGGTAGGTAGTTCTTATTCCTACTAGCAGTAAAGAAATGGGTTAAGAATTAGAGAATAGTATTATTTTTAAACCTGTTTGTTTTGAAAACGATTAGCGTGAATGAAAACAAAATCGAAAACAAGACACGAAACACACAAGGGGGCATCATTTTTTTGTTACAATTTTTCTTCAATAACTGTAATTTTATTTTTCAATTATAAAAATTAACACAAAGTTCACTTTGTCCCTCTTGTCCCTGTCGACACATTGCACTAACGCACGCCTGCTATCTCCTTAGCTATTCACCGTTCTCATTTCGCATGTTTTTTTTGTCCTATATGTGTATTTTGTTGTTGTTGCTGGGTGTACCACCATTTCTTCGCTCCACATTCGAATTCTTATCAAGCTTTCGACGATCCGAAAACCCTTTCCAATGCTGTTTGTTTTGCTTTCATGTTCTTTTGCTTGTTGCTTTCTCTTGTTAAACTCTGTCTGTCTCCTTAATGTAGAATTTTGTGTATATGTGTGGTTGTTTGCAGTGTAAAAGTGTATAATGTATACATAGTGTATCTCTTGCCGTTAGGCTGGTTTTCTTTCATGCCTTTTTTTTCAATTGCCTCCCACTACTCCATGCGATCCTCGGAAACGCGTCATGTGTTTGTGTTTGTATGAGTGTGTTCTGGGTGTGTGTGTGGGTGTACGTGTGTGTGAGTTGCTGCTAATTGTAAATGTCACCATTGCTACTTAAGGAAGTTCTTGAGGCCCTCGCCTTGTGTATTCCTTCACATTTGCCGGAGATTTGTTTAGCCCTTCCGAATATCGGCAGTTTAACCTTTGCCGCTGTTCCCGTTCATTAGGTGTTTCTGTATTTCTGTGTTCTATGCTTTTTTACTTCTCTTTTTTCTACTTTTACGTGTTTTGCTTTACAGATCTCTTAGTAATCGTTTTTTGTTTTTGTTTTTGTTTTTTTTTTTCATTTTCTTGAGTCACCGAGTAAAACTTATGCTTGGAGATAATATGACACATAGCGGAATAATGTAACAAATATGTTTTATTTTTCCACATTTTTTCTTACCTACCTCAATGTGTGTATGTGTTTCTTTGTTAAAGTGATTGGATGTGTTGTATTTTCTTTTTCTCTTCCTCTGTTCGTGTTGTCCAAAAAACGGCAGTATCATGTGAGATGTAATTTTTGTTCTTCTTCCAATGTTTATCAAGAGTATTGTTTTCCTTTGCTTTCTCTTCGATTAACTTGTAACTCTCAGTTTTCTTCTTTGCCTTGCTTTATCGTTTTTCCATGTTTTTTGTTGTTTTCATGTGCTTTTATGCATTAGCTTAGTATATGAACGAACGTCGTGGGGTTGCTTTTTTTTGTTCTTCTCTTTTCCTACTGCTGCTCAGGCGTTACACGATCTTTGTCGGAAAAGGGGTGTGAGGAGTTTGAATGAACAGTTGATTATTTTTTCTGTGTTAGTTTCTCTCTTTTTCTTTTCCCATTATGATATGATAAACTTAAAATGCGTTTTGTCTGTTCGGTTTCCTGTTTGACATTTTAGTTTTACAAATGTGCATGATACGTGGTTGTGTGTTTCTGGGTGTGGTTGTGTATGGTATGATACGTGGTTGTGTGTTTCTGGGTGTGGTTGTATATGGTATGTCTAGCAGTAGTTTCGGTATTTCATTTCCTTTTGAGTCAGTCGAGTAAGAGTGCCTGTTTTCTGTATTTATTTTTCAATCTCCTGCTCTTTTTTTTTTAAACTACTTTTCAATAACGTTCGCCTGTACATAAGTCAATTGGGTTTTATTTCATTTGAAATTTCGTCTCATTCTGGTTGTGGGATTTTGAGCTACAGTTTTACCGTGTGTACTACTCAAACGTTTGAGCATCTTTCACGTTTTCCTGATGTATATTTTCCGATTTGCAATTTTGTGCACTTGGTTGGTACCAAAGTAAGTTTAGCTTATAAAATGTATAAAATAACTATAGAATTTTATGCTTATGTTTTGTGCAAGTATGTAAGGTTGAAATGATACAAAACTTATATAAGTTAAGTTTCCCTAACGCTTCGAGTACAGGCAGTTAGCTCCTTGTTTTTGTGCTAGTTTATTGTTTCTCTTCTGTGTTTCTCTTTCAAGTATCTGCTCCTATGCACTATTTACATGAGCGTTGTTGTGGCTGTTGTTGCTATTTTCTTTGAGACCATGCATTGAAAAACACGTTAGCAAACTTGTTTTTAAATGTTGTGTATGCTGTGCCTATGTGTGTGGATGTTTATGATGGATTGTTTATTCGATGATAGTTTGTCTAGCTTTTTTTTCTCTTAACGCAATGTCCATAGTGTGAGCATGCCTTTCCCAAACCCCTATTTGGTGCACCCCTATTGTGCTTTGCTAATGCGTTAGAATGTGTTTTGTTATTCCTGTATCTGTTCAATGACAGTTTCCTGTTGAATGTTTAGTTTGGGAGTTTTGTTTTTTCTTCTTGCATTTTTTCTTTTTCTTACAACTTTATCATATGTTATCAATTTTTGCGCTGCGTTATGAATTGCGTGATAAAATTTGGAACAGGTTTAGAAAAAAAGAAAACGAAATGTTAACCAGACATATTTGAAATGTGCATTTCATCGCTTACCTTTTTCGCACCGTAACCTACAACCGACGTCATTTCGTTTTATTCCCTAGTAGTATTTTCTTGCTATGTTTTTGTTATCTCTTCTTCTTCTTCTTCTTCTTCTTCTTATTCTTCTTCTTCTTCTTCTTCTTCTTATTTTTCGTTTCTTTGCTTTTGATTTTATTTAGTTAGTTTCGCTTGGGTTTTCTTCCTGTTTTGTGTAACTTCCTCATTATTTCTTGCATTGTTTTCTAGTTTAACAACAACAACCACTCATTAACTATTCACCACGCGTCATGAACATGTTTTCTTCTGCGCTTTTCTCACAAAAGAAGAAAGAAAGATGCTCCTGTTCCACCAGCACTGTGCCTCGGAAACGGTACGGCATTTCACTACATCAAACTATTACAGCCACGTATTTAAGTACATGGAAAGTGTTTTGTGTCTACACCTGGGTGTGCTAACAGTCTCTTTTTAAATGACAATCATCTGTTCCGAGAAGACAGCGGAAATGATTTGAAAAACCTGCAACGAGAGTGTGGAGAGGTGTATTTCATATGTGCAAAATGATTCTATGGTTTGCCTTTTTCATTTTTGAGTGTGTCTCCTGTTTCCTAATGTTCATTCCCTTTGTTGTCGGCATGTGTCATGCTATACAGTGTTAGATCTATGATTCGGGATGTATACGTGTTTGTTATATTATTAACACATGTGTGTTGGAGTATATTGGTTCTAAAGAGTTTAGTATTATTATTATACTTTTAGAACTGTTAGAACAAAAGGGGGTTTTGATTTTCATGCATGTGATAATTAGGTAATAAAAGAAATATCTGGTTCTAGCATTTGTAAACATATGGATGTAATTATTTTATTTTTTAAAATAACATTAAGGCTGCCCGAATAATAAAAAAAATGCCAATATTTGTTTATAAAACTATTTATAAACATAGCAAACACGTATACTGAACCACTATTTAGTACAAACAAAGTAATTTTATTATGTGTGAGAGTTTTAATCTGGTGGTCTTGATCTGCCATTGAATGAATTAGCTACAATTTAAACTATGGCGTTTTACAGTGTTTACCAAGACACTTTCGAATGTAAATATTGTTTTTCACCGTGTGCAAAATGTTATTCTACATCTCTCTGATATTTCATTTCCATCCATTTTTAATATCTTCAGAATGATTTTCAACACTTCAACGGTCTGTTGCCATTGTTTTTTTTTTTCACCGTGGACTGAAACTTGAAAGTGTTAAAAATAATCCTGAGTAAATTAAAAATAATCGTGAAGGAAAAGAAATATCCGAGTGATGTGGAAAAACTTCTTGCTCGCGAAGAAAAATAATGTTTATAATCGAAAGTAACTTGGAAAACCCTGTATTGTTGCTCAGTGTATTAGTTCTGTTGTCCTGTTTACATGTTTGTGAGGGTTAGTGTTTATCGGTCTGCCAGTAAAAGAGGATAGTAATATTAAGGTCATAATTGAGATGTACGTTTGTTTGATTGTATTAGTGTTGTGTGAGTGTGTGTGTGCGCGTGTGCATATGAGTGTATGTGTGTGTGTTTTATGTGTTACTCCCATGCATTATACTATACGTCGAACGCGTCGTCACTACCAAACGACTATTTCGGTGTTCTCATCGTTATTTTGTTGTTGTTGGGAATTTGATTTCCTCTGCATTAGTTTTCTCTCGCTATATTCTTTACCCTCAGCATTACACAGGATGTTTCATTTCAGCTCTATATTTCTTAACTTCTAGTTAACTAGTGACGCTAGTGACAAATATGTACAATTAATTTAGAATAACGTTTACGACAATTTTTCATTCCTCATCTTATGTGTGTGACCGTTTTCTCTTTTCGTCTTCAGCAGTTTCTTCTTTTTAATTCATTTTCGCTCACAAGTGCTACATTTACGCATTCTATATAATGACTGGATGAATTATTCTATTTTGATTTATTATATAAGAGTTCATTATCAGGGCTATGTGTTTTCTTCGTTTCCTTCCTCTATCTCCTGTATGCATGGTCGTGTACGTTAGTTGTACTTCTATCAACTAACACTTTCCTTAGGGTCGTCTTGTGGACTCCCGTTTTTGGTTGTTGCCTTCAATTCATTACGTTGCGCAGCATCCGGCTCATGTTTATCTGTTTAAAGAAGGAGATGTTGATTGGGTTGATACAGCGAGGGATGAGGGAAGTTACTTGTTTCAACTGATATCTTCAATTACTGTAGTATTGTGTTTAAGTTTATTGTTTATCCTTCGTTCTCTCTGTCTTTCGATCTTCATAGCTCTCTTTCTTGTTTTCTTTCTGTTTTCATTTTCGATCAAACTGTCTTTTATTCTCTACTGAAGCGTTTCTGTTGTTTGTTTTAATTAAATTTTATACGTTATTAAATTATCCCTTTGTCTGTGTTTGTTTGACATGTTTCATTTTGTTGTTGTTGGTGCTTCAGAACGACAGTTGCTTGCCTTTCTTGTTTACTTATTTTCTTCATTCACATCTCGCTATGCTGTGTTGGTTTGCGCTCGACAACAAAGTGGTCGCATTCAGTTTGAGACAGCACAAAGCCTACAGGGGCGGTGTACAAGACTGGCTGGCACTTTAACA
Organism: Anopheles merus; assembly: GCF_017562075.2. Taxonomy (NCBI): domain Eukaryota; kingdom Metazoa; phylum Arthropoda; class Insecta; order Diptera; family Culicidae; genus Anopheles; species Anopheles merus. Next base: position 18,221,546 of record NC_054081.1, on the reverse strand, counting down.
TTTGACATATTTGTTATAAAGCCATTGCACACGCGACAAGAGAGTACACCGTGTTTTGTTAAACGTTGCGTAAAACAATATGTCAAATGTCAATTGTCCCAATCCCATACTTCACTTGAAGAACAATGCATAATCGTCGAGATTTACTGTAAGGGCTATGCAAAACTATGCGAATATTTTTGACACGCTGACATACAACCGATCGCTCTGAATAGGGTACTACCTACCAAACTTTGGTACAAAAAGGAAATAGCTAACCCTAACCTTTACCGCACGGAAGAGTCCCTTGAGTGCCTGGTGCATATTTATGTGTGCGTATATTTGTGCACGGTTGCGACGCTTTTTTAGCAAGGCTAATTGTCCTTAGTGCAAATGAGCGTTTCGATATTTTCAAACCAAATTGACGTTTGCACGAAATGGGCTGTTTTGAGGTTTTTTCACTATTGTTCTACTCCGGCTAAGATGAGCAATTAGATTTCTATTTGTTCTTAATTTTCCTTTTTTTGCTATTTATTCCTTTTTAATTGCAATAAATTTACTAAAGTGTTCTCTTACTACGACTGAAATAAGGTATTGGTAGGAATTACATCAACATATTATAGTCAAATGAGCATATTAGATCAAACATGAGCCATACATGGTTGCAATGGCAAATATATGTATGTAAATATAGGGTTTTCCGAGTCAGTTTCGAATATTAATTGCATTATTAATCGGTCAAAAACGGTTTTCTACAGCTGTTAAATGTTCGATTGACAGTCGTTGAAAAACATCGCGTGATTGATTAATAATGCTATTTACATTCGTTATTGGCTCGAAACATCCTGTAAAATAATTGTGACTATACAATGAGAAGACAATAAACGATAAAATAAAGAGCATAGCGAACAGTATTGAAGAAACATATCAAATGAAAGACAAACATAAGGAACGCTCACACAAGTCATATCTTTGTTTGCAAATCTTTCCCCTTTTGCCAGAAACAAGTGTCAGAAAAGGAAGAACGGATACAAAAAATATAATTAAAAAAAATCGTAAAAACGCGGGTTCTTGTTATACGTAAGCCACACTATACCACAGTTAGCAGACTTTTGCATAGGGAGCATTCGAAAAAAAAAAAAATGTTTAAACGCGAAAATGCTTTCGGTCTTCCAAAATATTACAGCAAAATATTCTTGTTGTCCAACCAGCGATGGATAGCTTGGATTGCTCGGCTTTCGAATGCTACACGATTTTCCCGGTCCTTGTAGAAAAAAGTGTATTTAGCTGACATTTTCTTTTAGGATATGGGCTGTGTGAATACGGCTTTATAAAAACCATGCGAAGAAAGTATGGTAAAGCAGTAGTGGTGTTGTGATGATTTTTTCTGAAATGCACATTATCTACCATAGTTCTCATCAAATTTACTACGTTTCTTTCTCGTTTGTTTTTTTTAGGTATCTGTTCCATTTTAGTTTATCCTTTCATGTCTCATTCATATTATTTTCCCTTTTGTGTTCACGTTGAAGAAACTCGATTTCACTGCTCTAGGTTTGATAAGGATTTATCTTCTCGGCATTTTTCTTGTCGCTTACTATCACCTGTGTAGATGTTTACTGTGTCTTTCTCTCACTCTCCGCCTGTCTCCATTTTTTGTGACCGGTCGGTTACCATAAACGGAGCCATATGTATGGGACCGATGGTAACTATAGCCAAGGTTGTCGCATGCCGAATAACGCCGGTTCCGCTCAGGTACTTGAAACAAAGACAAGAGTGGAATTTTGCAAGGTTTAGTTTGTCGGCCTGCAGTAAGTTTATACTTGTGGAGTATGACAGGATTGAGTGGTGCACTTCATTATGATAAATAATAGTAATAGTAGTAGTAGTGGTAGTAGCAGCAGTAGTAATGATAGTAGTAGTAATAGTTGTTGCAACCCTAAACGCACAAGCGTCAACTTTTAGCTTTCAATCGAAACAGCATGCAATTGCGGGTGGTGTTGTACAATTCTGTCCCTTAGCGATTAAATCCGTTCACAGTGACACCTCGATCGGCTGTCTCAAGCACACGCTTACACACACACACACACACACACACACACACACACACACACACACACACACACACACACACACACACACACACACACACACACACACACACACACACACACACACACACACACACACACACACACACACACACACACACACACACACACACACACACACACACACACACACACACACACACACCCACACACACACATACACACGTACATATTATCAGTCGGTAGTGAGAGTATAAACGAAAAACAAGGAGTAGTGGCAAGGAATGTGAGAGCGGTACTGAATTGTAGTGTGTCGATGCTGGATGGATGTCAAGATTTCCGCTAATTTTGACTGTTTTTCAAGAAGGTTTAGTACTCTGATTCCTGATTGCTGCTCGAATTCGACATAAATGCCGAACAGTGCAGTTTCTTTATTTCTACTGCTATTCTCTTATTTAATCTTCCTTTACATTTATCTTCATATTAAACGATCAGCTTGAACGTGATCGTCTGTCCCTCTTCTTTCTCGTAGAACGTGAGATTTTTTTTCTTCTATGTTGTGTAATCCCTTCATCCCTCTCGCCTTCTTCTAGTATCGACTGCTACACAATGGAAATTTGAATGATAATGTTCGCTTCTATGATAATTAGAACAACTTTGGGTATTTGTTCCTATCAAACTGTTTCTCGCATCAACCCACGCGCGCGCGCCGTATAGCGAGAAGGAGCACGTGCACACACACGCTTGCACTTTTTATTTACTAGTATTCCTATAAATTTTCTCTTTTCTATTTATATGCTATGTATACTACCAAATTTATTAATTAGCTAAATATGTTTCAGTTATCAAATTTATTTTCTTCCTCTATTCTAAAGTTTTCGACCGTTGCTTTGTTGTAATTTGGTAAGGTGTTGTTGTTAGTTTTTTTTTTTCGTGCATTTGCCTCCCTTCACCAATACATAACCTTATACACATTTCTGCTAGAACTTGTGGGCGCGTGTGTGCACGTGGCTCTCGTTTTACTTTCATGCTGTTCACGTTCACGATTTGTTGTTCTACAATGTTTGCTTTGTTTCACTGTTTTGTTTTCTTCGCTTACTGTTTGTTGCTATCCTATGTTCTATTTCTCATACCTCTCTTTGTGTTATCTTATTCACCTTTTATCTATCCTTGCTTTCGGTAATGTGTTGCGTGTTTGGTTGTAATTGTTTTATTAGTTATCTTTTTCACTATTCAATACACGCTAGCGATACAGACGTGCACCTTGTTTTTGCCATTTACTTTTCACAGTAAAGCCACCTTTGCACACTGTTGCGAGATCAACTTGATTCGCTTGCAATGCATTGTTTTCTACTGTATTTGTTTTGGTTTTGTTGTTTTGTTGTTTTTACTTGATTTTCGTCTTTACATACTTCACAAAGTGTGCACACTATACGCGTGTGCGTTTGTTTGTATAGGTATGTATGGGTCTGTTTATGTACGTGTTTTTTTTTACATTTGCCTATCAGTTTGTTTACAGACGTGATGGTTTTACAACATTCTGCACGTTTATTCTCTCTTCCTAGATGAATTTTCTGGAGCTACCTCATCATTAACGACTAATAAGAACCCACGCTGTTCGTACAGGATTACAATACATTTCGTTAAAAAAAATTTATTATCCTAATGTGTGTAACAAATATCGGCTACGCGATTTTTTGTTCCGCTCTCGTTAGTTTTCGTGAACGTGCGCTTGTTTTTAACATCTTCTTGATCTGATACTAACAATTGTATGTTATCCGCGGCTGTCGAATCTAACTCCCCTGGCTAGTTATTTCCTTCTCCCTGCCACGGTCTGGCTACTATTAAGTAATAGTGCGTTTATCTACGGCAATCTGTTGCTCGAG